>NW_024533196.1:0-114801 GCF_016097555.1 Gigantopelta aegis
CTTTATTATTATCATTGTTGCTATAATATATAATTTTTAAATATAGAAACTAAGTCTTTTTCAACTAAGTATTAAAGTAGAAAGATAATTACTAATTAACATTAGTTATAAGTTCATACCGAATTACCATCATCAATGAAAGCTGCTTATTTAAAAAGAAGTGGTTACATTTTAGTAGTTTTGTATTGATAATGAATGTAGACTGAAATGAGGCCATGAAATAGGCTCTGCTAAGATAGACTGATGACAGAAACAATACAGTTATTTTAATGATAGTACAAAAGGTGTCAGGAGTGATATCATCTCTTATAAAAATTTACGTAATGATATAAAGTATGCAGAATAAGCCAAAATTAAATATTGTTTCATGTCTTCATGTGACATCAGGTGCTGAGTCATGCATGTCATGATGTGTGTAACTAGAAAATTAGAAGAAATTTTGCTTATGAATAAACATATGGCTTTTTTCTGAAGAAGCAGAACTTTCTGAACTACCAACAATATAATTTCTTGGTAATGTTGTACTATAAATTACAAAAACAACAAATATACAGGAAGTAAACTCAAATTTTTGAAATTCATTATATTTTTTTTTTTTTTTTTGTTATGTATGAATGTATAAGCCAATAAATGTATTATTACTTATGGAAACCAAGAGAATAAACAGGTAATATACCTCTTGTAGCTAAGCATACTTACAGTGTGGTATGGTAACAAACAATCACATTACAATAATACGACTTATGATGAGTACCAATATACATACTCCTCTAATTCAAAACTAGTTTGTTTCGTATGTCATTGTCTAACTAATCCTTTGTTACTTTTCATTTGCTATTGTTTTTACCAACTCCAACTAAATAAAAGGGGAGTGGCACTAGTTAAGCTGGCAAGATTTATTATTTTGCTAATAGCTTATTATTTATCATTGCTTGATACATATATAATTTTTAAATCTAGAAAACAAGAGTCTTTTTCAAACTAAGTATCAAAATATAAAAATAATATACTAATTAACATTAGTTTCAAGTTCATGCAGAAACACTATAAAAGCTGCTTATTTAAAGAGAAGGTGGTTAAAAATTTCAATAGCTTTGTATTGATAAAGAATGTAGGACTCTATTAAAATGAGGCTTGAAATGGTCCATACATAAGCTAGTCTGATAACCGAACAATAGAGTTATTTTAAATGATAGTAAAAAATGTGTCAGCAGACTTTATTATATCAAAGTTTATATAAAATGATATATATAGGTATGCAGAATTTTAAGGAAATGTAAATGTTTATTCTTGTCCTCATGTGATCAGCAGAATGCTGAGCAGTTCCGATCATGCAATGTCATGAGTATATGAGGTAGATAAAAAAATTAGAAGAAAAATTGCTTATTATAAAATAGTCTCGTCATGGCTTTATCTGAAGAAATGACGGGATTATCCATGTCCATACAGGCTACAAATCTTACTCCCAGTCTGCAAACAGTATGTTGAAATAAATAATAAATGCAATCAATCTTAAGTTGTTGTTGTTGTTATTATTATTATTATTTTATTATTACTTATTATTATTATTATTATTATTTATTATTATTATTATAAGTACGGGGTTTGTCCCGTGCCGTGATAGGTTAGATTTGACTGACAAATGGGACTTACAAAATAAAGTAAAAGTACTATTTGTAACATAATTTTGTATACCAAGCTTCTAACTTTAGTCTTTGATCTTGTTTCACTTTCACACTGCTCTAGACATCTTATACACATATTTTAATTGTTTTAAATATGTCTGTTTTGCTTTTCATTTCATCGAGTTTAGTGCATTCCTAAGCTGTGATCGAACCACTAAGCAATTTAGGAGTGAGACTTTGCAGCACCGTTAGAGTAGTCGCCCTCGCTAAGGCTTACTACTTATACTTATTAAAAAATTATAAATGAAATAATAAACCATAATATATAACAATATATAGCTTAATACATAGACAATTTGTAAATTTATTAACTTTTACCAATAAGGCCTAGGGCTGAATCATGAAAATACTCCCCTACTAGCCACCCTATCCCAGCAACTGATATGGAGGAAGACAATAATCGTGGAATTTTTCACGTGATTATTGTTCTTTCAACAATACTGTTAAACAACGACGCTAATGACAGCAGCTCTACAAGTAAGAGACAAACATAAATGTTACCTTGTTTCAAATATCATTTGTTATCATAGAATGCAAAAAGATTTGTCTAACAAGTATTATAACTATTGTGGTGACTTTTTGTTGTATCATAATCAGTATTGCTACTTTTTTGCCAACGATTTTACTACCTACCCCTCCTTCTAATAATTCAGAGAATGGTTGTAATTGGAGACAAAAGTCCTGACAGTTCATCTCTTATGATCCTTTCTTCAAATGTCTCTTCAGTTGATATAACACTTATCAGACCTGGAAGTGTACAGTTGATGTTTATTTAAGTTCATATAAACCAGTTGAAATTAGCAAACATCTTCCACAAAATAAATACCTGTACTGATAGGACCATCTCGTCACTATTACAATTATTATGGTGGTGATGAACCAATCTACTTATTGCCAAATTCAAAATTGATATACATCATAAATGCAATTGTAAATAACAACCTCTACTTGTCCCTTCGTCTTCATCTTTTTGATAATGTGACATCTTATGTCAATTTTAAGAACAATAAATCATTCACTGAGGTGGAATCATCACCATGTCTTCCTAAAAGCATGGCACAGTCGCATATGAATAGTAATTTCAGTTTCAATATTACTAAACGAGATTTATACTATGTTGCCATTGAGATAGACACGGGAACAAATGTAATTAGTTATGTGTCAGTAATTCGTGTATACTACAACATTACAGGACTTAAGAGACCCAGTGAATGTCCTGAATACCTGTCCGCTGATCATCCATCCTGCCTAGTCCACATTGTGCAGCTTCTTTTGTTATAGAGGTGACAAATATTTGTTAGTTAATTCTTACGGCAATGTTGAAGTGTTCTATTCTTTCTCTACTCCTAAATATATGGGTCGGCAAAGATGGCTGGCTTCATCATTAGTTTACTGTTCGTTGTCGCTGCCATTATTATTGCAATCACTCTGCCTATACTTGCTTACAAAAATAAAGATTAATAGATTGTTGTAAGCACATTTTTAACTGTCAATCAAGAACAGATTAATTTAATATTTTGTTTGCTCATTTTGTGAAAAATATTATGCGTTCATGTATAAGTAATTTGGATAAAAATTAAATTTAATCCTTTGCTGCTTAAACTTATGTGACATTTCTAACTACATATAGTTCTATAAAATTTTAAAACAAAAACAAAGACTTAACAATTGCATATCTTTAATATGTGGTCATTAAAATGGCATAATTTTAGACTTAATTATAATCAGATAAAACCCCCAGATGTATCAGTCTCAATACTAAAGAAAATATATTAATCAATAATATATCAACATATCTATAAACTTACTGATACTTGCTGAAAGATGATCTTAACCACATCAGATTATTTTTTCCAAATCTTGTTGACTTGGACAGACATCAGGATGTTTTTTGTATACTCATTTCCATAAGTGGTTTGAAAACTTTATTTGTACGATCATATAAGTACGAAGACCATCCCCCACATTAACAGACAATAAAATGTCATAGTTTAAAATTGACCTGAATACAATTATAAAGTATATATTTTACAATTCCATTATAAATAGTATTATTGTAACATGACCTTTTGTACAAACTTGTTTTTACATATACTATAATGTATTTCATTAACTTAATAATTCAAAAATATGATCATAAGTGACTGTTGTTCATATTCCAAATAAGGATATTGTTCCTCTTTTACAGGATGCTGAAGTTAGTAAATTGTACTTATTAAATACATTTTCCATTTAGATTTCAATATTGCTAGTCTTGTAGCTAATTTATAAATAGTGATTTGACATTTAAAAAACCAGTGACTTTTTATATAAAAGATACCCTATTGCCTTACAGGTTGTTGAGTATTTGTCAGAGATGCGAAGAATTTTTTCAATCCATCCTCATCAATTGGTGATGGTGGGCTGGAGATACTGAGACATCTGGCCAGAAGGTCAACGTTAATGATAGGGCATTTGTCTCTTGATCTTGTAGGCTTATTACTGGATGTAAAGTCCAATGACGAGGTAGAGAATGCTTTCTTTCATGAAGCTGATGAATAATATCTTGGTCAGCAATTATTTCATGAAACCATTCTTTGCCACGAAATATCTTTCTAACTTGAATGTTTTCTTTTTTTTATCCTAAGCCTACTTGTAATTTGCATGCTCCACATCTAAGTCACTTGCCCCACTTTTAGTTCCAGAGATATAAATTTTTCCTGACTCACTAACAGCCATATATTGTTTTGTCAAGGAAGTCTTTGAAACACAATTGGTCATATGATCTAATTAGATATTCATTACACACTATGAATCCTTATACTATCAAAAAATATAACTGTACAACTACCATGTCAGGCTCTATTATTGTCAGACTCATCATCAATAAAATATAATTCTTTATTATAAATACTTGCTATTCCTGAGTAGACCCTAGCATTATGTGTATATTGTGACCAAAACAAAATAATCACATGATCTATAATTAATACGAACTAATGCTGTAAACATAATTACAGCAGATTATTTCTAATGATATTTTAACTTAATGTTGTTAGATTAACTATTACGATTATTATTATAAGCATTTGTTTTATTTACAGTATAAAATGATCATGCTCATCCAACCAATTGGTTTACAATTTACAGTCTATAAAATGTATTTTGTTTATATAATGATGATGTGTCATACTGTCTAGAAATCTAACAGTTATTTGAGTACATAATAACAAAATGAAGCAGTAGTGATACAGCAAATATTGTACATATCTGTACATACAGTTCAAAAGTCAAATATTATTCATACTCTTCATGTGATTGGAACATGATGTCATGAATTCTCGTTAATGTGCACTGTCATGTCAAATTAGCAACTTTAGTAACTTCAAATACATTATGGCTTCAAACGATTCAGAAGAAATAGGACAGCAATATGTGCATCCTGAACCGGCTCAGAGCGACAGCTATAATCATTCCCGAACTGCTGACATATCTGAATCAGGTTATTTCTTAAACTTGACATATGTGGTGTTATTTTGTAGGTCTCTCAATTGATGTAATATTTAAATCCTACAGAACAATACTTAACAAATCCTCATCATAATCAAGATGTGGGTCTTAGGATTCCACTAAATGAAAGAGTAACTGGTCTCTCTAAAAGTCGTTCACATGTGACTCCCACAATTCAAGAAGAAAGACACTTGACACTTAGCTCTGATGGTTCCAATTATGATGCCATACACACTATTCCACCAACTAATGTTAATAAAAAGAAGTAAGTTAGTAATAAAACTACTCACTCTCTGTTTATAACAACTTATCTTAAAACGTTTTCAATAGAGAGAATCATCATCATAAGTATAATAACACTTTGGTGTTTGGACTTGTAGTTGGTATTGCAATCTTTTGTCATCAATTTTATCATCTAAGGCTCCTCCCAGCTCTTTACAGGGTATTGGAGATTAGAGTTCTAGCAGTTCTGCTCTCATATCTCTTTCCTCACCTGTTGCTTTAGTCAGCATAAAACTGATAGAATCACAAAGAAACCGCTACTGTTTACATAAGTTCATCTAAACCAACTAAAAAGTCACAATACTTGCCACGAGTAGAAATACCAAAACTCCCTGGATTATCACGTTACAATTACAACTATTATGGGTGCAGATGAACCTATTTACTTATTGCCCAACTCACATTTCACATATATCATGAACATAGTCATTAACAACAATTCTAAATGTCCAGCTCGTCTCTACCTCTTCGACAATTTCTCATCATATATTAATTTTAAAAGCAACAAATCTAGATCTATAAATGCAGTGGCATTTTTCACCTTGTCTTCCTGTGAACATCACACAATCATCAACTAACATCACTTGGATGATCAATGTCACTGGTTCTTACTATGTTGGTATAGAGATAGATAATGGCATCACTGTTGACAGTAATGTGTCAGTATTTCATGTGTATTATAACATAAATGGACTGAAGAGTCCAGATAATTGTACAGTACCTTTGTCCTGCTGACCATCCATTGTGCCAATAACTTTGTGCAGCCAATTCTATTGCAATAGAAATAACAAATACTTATTGGTGAATCCTACTGGAAACGTCCAAGTGTCCTATTTTTTTTCTGCTCCAAGAATTTATGGGCAAACGAGAATGACCTTTTTCATAATTAGTCTTATAATCTTCACTGTAATCATTGGAATTCCTTTACTGATTGTTACAATAACTTTGTGTAAGCACTATAGACATGGCAATTTATTGCTAATTTTTTTAAAAATCGACATTATCATATTCTATATATAATAATTCACTAACTCTTCTATATAGTAAAAAAAAAAAAAGAAAAAAAAACAATAAAAGAGTTTCATCAGAATCATTTTTAAAAAATTTACTATGTATTTCTTAAGTGCATTACAGCCTTTTATAGTTAACTGTTTTGAACATGTAAGCATATTTTTGTTCTGAAACAAGAACTATTACAACTATCATGTTGATAATTATTGTCAGGCTCATTATCAATAAAATGCAAAGTCTTTACTATAAACATTTGCTATTCCTGAGTAGACCTAGGATTATTATTATATATTGTGAGTGAAACAAAATATCACAGGATCTAATGATGAAGACAAACCTAATACTCCTGTAATATAATAACTACAGCTTTATTCAATATAACAATTAATATGACTTTTACCTCTAATAGAAATATGTCATCTTATGTTTCTAGTTGTTATAGAAAACCTTGACATTAAAATAGCTATAAAACACCAGAAACTTTTGACGTTTAATGAAGTTATTAGCAAGTAATGGATACTTATCCTATGCTTACAAATTTAGATATTTCTGCATTTAGTACCTTCTCCTTCAGTGATATTACATGAAACTACAGGGCTTGCAGTAAATTATTATTATTATTATTATTATAGGGCTTATTATTATTATTATTATATATTATTTAGTTATTATTATTAATCTTATTATTATTATATATTATATTATTTTTATAAGTTCATTGGTTCTCATATGATACATCTCCGATGGTCCTGAATGGGTACTCTTGATGGCCTTATTATTATTCTTTATTCTTTTCTTATATATTATTATATATATATACCATATTATATATACTATAAAATAGCCATTTTTTGATCATGACTTGGAGATTAGTATGATAATGCACTTAGTAGTGGTACTGTTTGACTTAATACTCATAAGTATAACTTTAAATATTTAAAATTAATAACATTTTTGATAAGTATAAAAATACACACCTAAATAAATGACATTGGTTATATTATTGTGTTTTCTGTGTAATGTGTGATGCAAGGTGACCTCATAGACATAATACCTGCCCATAACAAAACTATGATAGATTTAATACATGTAATAATTAAACTATAATAGTTAGGTATCACACAAAAACCATTATTATGATTTTAACAACCATTAAGGAAGTGATGACAGAATTTTTTAAAAAGGTAGTTGTTCTGAAGAAGGTATGAGTACGACTTTGACTTGATCATCTTTACAATTTGTTGTCAAGATATACTAAAATAGAGTAAAATTTTTTTGTCATAGAATTAGTAAAGAAGTCTTACCAATAGCCAACCCAAATTCCACGTATTGCTTCACATATTGTTTTAACTATACCAATACCAGGGCTTGAACTAATTAGTCCTCTAATATCCCCTTTAATGACTGGTTGCGTAGCTGATGTACTTGAAAGCATATCATTATAGAAAGCACGAGTTTCAGTATCATGTACCTCAACTAAAATACCATAACTCATCTGGTCATGAGATAATTATAATTATAAATAATTGTCACACTTACTGTATGCGAAGACTGAATTTTTGTATGAAATTTTTTGGCCAGTCTTCACATGTAGATTCTGATGAACTTGAAGCTGTTGAGTAAGTTAGACTAACCACTAAAGGATCATGCTGGCTGGGTGCCTGTAACATGGAAAGATTCCAAAGGATCAGTATGAGTTCCTAGTGACTTTAACATGGCTGGAATGCCAACTAATGACTGAAGTTTAGCCTCTGCATCTTGATCTTGAATGTACCATTCTTTAGGAAGACGATCTCTCCCATTGTAAACTCGTTTGATAGTATTATAATCAGCTGTTATTTTGTAATATTGTTCTTCTTCCTTAGTCACCTTCCTTGACTTGAAAATTGTTTTTAAGGATTCCTAGTTGGGTAATCACAAGACTGACACATCACCTTGTTTGGTTCTTTCACTGGTATCCACACCCTGATAATCTCATGTTTTTCACAGACTGACTTCTCAGCCATTGTTCTAAAGACACAGCCCTATCCTATTAGAAGAAGTGACAAACCAATCAGCAAAAATAGATTTACCTAAGAATCTATTTGTTAAATAACATGTGTTAACCCTTTAGAAGTGACACACCACATAACAGAAAAACATGTGAGAAGCTAACCCATAACTGATTTTTTTTACTCTATATATACTAATGACCATAAATGGCATTGTTATGATAACCTATGTCACACTGTAGTAGATATCATTCAATTAATATTGCCATGTCTACGATGCCAAGACCTGCCTATCAAAACTACTGATTATGTACATTTGCCTAGATAGCATCATTTGCTGTGAACTAAAAAATGGCCCAAAATGGTAAGTTATGAATATTATAGATGAACTTACCCTCTATATAATGACCATATTTAGTATCAACAGAGCAAGTTATAAAAGATCATAATGATTTGCCTACAGACTTGAGTGATTTTTGTATTAATATTTAACAATCTATTAATTTAGTATATTTTACCTATTCTTGTGTGACATGGAAAGTACTCAAAATATTATAAGTAGTTAATAATAAATATTCATCAAGTGAAAGTCTCTATCAATCATCATCTCACAATAGAGTATCTAATTATGGCAGTATTCAAGGTCTTCCAGACTAATGATGAAACAATTAACATTATTAACTCAGGTTAGTAAGAATATTTATTGATACCCATCTTTATACAAGATCTTAAATCTTCACAGACAAAATAAGAAGATACAGAGAAGTGTATAACTACATGTGCTGTGGTCATTGGTGTTTTTTTTGATATCTAGTGGTATTGGGTACTGGTCTTTTAGTTAAGTCTTATACTCCAACTCGACTCATTTACTACTTCCCTCAAAATAGGAGATGAAATGTCTCATAAATATTATAATCCAGCATTAATCATTCTAGATTCATCAATTGCTTCTGTTGTCATAACACTGATAGATTCACATGATGATACAGTCGTCGTTTATACAGCAACTACAATACCCAACAAACATATAAGTACCTGCCAGAAAATACTATACCCGAGCTATCTGGTCCCTCTCGTTATAACTACAATTATTTCAGTGCTGATGAACCTATATATTTACAACCACAGTCAGTATTAGTTTATGATCTCCTCCTTTTTCATTAGTACACATTCCAATTGTCCTGCTCGCCTGTTTCTTTTCAGCAATGAAATAGAATACATGAACTTCAAGAACTACAAACCCTATAAAGAATACATACGTCTTGTTTGTTAAGACATCTAATGAACGACACAATTAACACAATCTTCACACTCAATAATCACAGAGCCTTCTCTATATTATGTTGCTATTGAGATAGACAATGGGGTTTCTGTAACCAGTAATGTGTCTGTGGTCAGCGTACAATACAACATAACAGGATTGGGAATCCTAGCGAGTGCAGTCAGCCTCTGTCTCCAATAATCCATTTTGTAAATATACTCTGGTGTAGTGAATTATATGTAACAGACCTACTACATATGCCCTAATCAATCCCTCCAGTAGTGTTGATGTCACATATACTACTTCTAATGCTAAAATCCATGGAAACGGCTATCATGGTTTTTATATTCTCCCTAATATTGTTTTTAATTGGCACATTCACTTTCATTATTTTGACTCTAGCTACCATATATTATCGTTCTGTCATTTTCACTTTTGTAAAATGATGCCCTTCTGCAACTGTAACTTGAAACACAAGATCTAAATCTCAGCAAAGACTATACCATAATTTCATTCTAATATTAGTAATGCCATGGTTTTGAATTCTGATAACATATCTTTTTGAATATTTACAGAATGTTTTGTTGGTTAAAAATCATTATAACAAGGTTTAGAAGATTGTAGACATGAAAATCCAGTTCTTTTATATAAACAGTTCATATAGCATTTTTCTTATTATAAAATGCCTTTCTCTCTTATTACAACATGTCCCTGTTAACCTCTGAGTCATCTAGTTGAGTACTGGGAAATTCGTACATTTTTTTGATAAACCTTATATATCGTACACATGCTTGTAGGTAATAACTATCAAAAAGATGTGTAATGAATGTTTCTGTCATGATCATGATCACATGATCATTGACATGACTTAGTCAGCATTATTACTGTCAATGAATCCAATAATAAGTTCTAACTGCCTTGATTTGATTATTTCCTCTTTGAGTGGGTCATGGAATTAAACCATCACTCTGCGAATAGTTTACTACACATTTTCCTCCTAGGGATAAAAGTAAGTAATAAAAAACTACTTGAGTTTTTTTACATATTTACTGTCTTAGATGAAAAGAGACAAACAATTTGCACAAGCTTGATCAAATGGTTTCTTTTAGTCATTCTGATTATTCTTTTTTTTGTTTGCCATTGGTTCTCCACTGATTGTAAAATCATTTTCTCAAACTAAACGCACTACTACTCATTATATTGGTGATTACAAAGGCAAAGCAGCTTCATTGATGTTGATTCAACTATATCCTCAAATAAATATAACACTTCTTGAACCAGAAGAACCAACAGCTAATGTATTTTTACAGTCAGTAAAACCTACAATTACTACAATACATTTACAACAGTTACAATAACTGATCTTCTGGACCTTCCGTTACAATTACAACTATTACAAAGCTGACTATCCAATCTACTTACTCTCTAATTCAAATTAATATATCGATTTTCTGTTAATACAATGATCAATCTCATCATGTCCTGCCGGCTGTACCTTTTTGATAATAAAATAATGTACTTTAACTTCAAGAACACAAAACGTTTTAACGTAACTACTTCACATGTATTCAAAAAAACAAAGCAAAGCCGGTTATCTTCAATATTACTAAACCTTCATCATATTATGTTGCTATTGAGATTTATACTGGTATTGTATCCAGTAAAGTATCAGTAATTCAGGTGTACTACAATACAACAGGCCTAGTATTAAAGGATCCTAATTATCATCTCTCTGGTCATAATCATTCATGTGTAATATCTACATGTCCTTCATTTTATTGTAAGAGCCATGGCCAGATAAACGCTACATAGTTATTGTACCTTCTGATGTTATGTATGTGGAATACAGTTTCAGTAGTCCAAATATTCATGGATGGTAGATAGCCCTGTTTGTGATTGGTTTAGCATTAGTGGCTATGACATTATTACTACTTTGTGTTGTTCTGCTTTTTATGTTGTAGATTTTGTATATTTAAATTGAAACCAAATTATTCATAGTTTGTGAAATAAAAATAGATATATATTTATTTAGTATCTATGTATGTGTATATTAGTATATTAATGTTTGTTCAATTTTTGTAGTAGAGGTACAGGATGTTTGCTTAGTATTATTATAATACTAAAACTATTTTTGGTATGTGTTTAAGAGTTTTAGGACTATGAGATACTTTGTTCATTGACGAGATCATTGTTCCTCTAATCTATGTGATGTACATGAAATATAGTTTTAAGTGTCCTACACATATCATGATGGTACATAGCTTCATTTGGAATTGGTTTAACCACTGTTGAGTATACTAGTGCTGATTGTGTTGTTATAAACTCTTAGTATATTATTTCATTATTTTTGTTGTATCTTTGTACATAAACTCTCAAAATGGCAATATATACATTAAAATCATGTCACTGTATTAACATTTTTGCACTGTAAACTTTGTTCAAACCTTTTGCTAAGTCCACTAAAATATTTTAGTATAATAATAATAACTGTATCATAACAATACCTTTGATATGTATTGTATAAAAGTGCCCAGTAGTGAAAGAGAGACAGTCTGTCCATAGATATAACAATGAAATTCATATACTGATAGAGTAATGATTAACTTTAGTTGAACTCATGTGACACACTTCATGTCAGCAAAATCTATGTGATTTTTTAGATAAAATAGAGACAATGTCGAAATAACAGTTCAGTGGTGATATGAAAACTGCTGAGCCTGAAATAGGTGGAGGCAATCCTCAGAATCTTTCTACAATACAAAGAACAGGTTAGTTGAAGGTTAATAAATACATTCAAAAGTTATTGATCATATAGATGACATCTTCCATCTCCTTGTGAGGCAAAAGTGGTAAGCCCCATTGACTATTGCCTCATTAAAAAGCTTTTCTTATCTTTCAATTTGTAAGACTTTCAGCAATCATGATTCATAACCAACAGAATAGGGGTTCTGTTTCTACAGTATATTCACTTTTTAAGCATAAATATTTAGTCCATTGTAGAACAGAACAAAGTGCTTTGGTACCTGGCACTATCAGTATCAAGAGGAAACAAGGATATTATGGTTCAACATTAGCTGGTTCTCGTGATCATAGCTAAACCACCAGTTAATGAACATCCCTAGCACATATAGAAGAAGAACCTTCAGAAAGGCTTTTTCCAAGAGCACCTACTAGAAAGAAATGAGGAACACATGAGGAGGAGGAGGACATGAACCTGTAGATTGGAACAACATCTCCAAATCTTGTTAATGAGCAATGTTGTCCACTAAGCAGAAGTGTTGTGTCATATTCTGCGTTTCTATAGTAGGGGTATTATTTCTGCTATTAATAATAGCAGCCTTGATGGGATAACAATTTGTAGCAAACATCGAACACCCTCGCTCTTCGTATCATCAAATAAAGACACCGAATGCTATTCTAGTTTAGCTTTGATTCAACTGTCACTTCTTCTATTAATATACACTTACTAACCCAACGATGTATAACAGCTGTTGTTTTTTAACTTCCCTACCCTAATGAGAGTTATGACCATCTTCCAGAAACTACAACACCTAACTTGCAGGAAAGTCTCGTTACAATTATAATTATAATGGAGCAGATCAATCTATCTACTTATTACCAAACTCTCAGATATTTATATTTGTTAATGTGGTTATGACTTCCACATCTACATGTCCTGCTCGCCTCTACTGTTTAGTGATGAATCTGATTATACCAATTTAAGAATTACATACCCTTTCAATCATATGCTAGATCATCGTGTTTAATGGATCCTGAGTCTATCTGGTCATTTTAATATTACTCAGTATTCCCCATACTATGTTGCTATTGAGATAGATAACAATGTCACTGTACAAAGCAATGTATCGTGGTTCGTTCATACTATAATACAACAGGTCTAGACAAAGCCTAAAGATTGTGACCAAGCATTGACCCAATTGACCATCCTTATTGTCAGTAAAGATAAACGATACTTATAATTTTCATTGTGGACAATTGATCAATACTAACTTGCTGTTGAGCTCTACTGATAATGCTGAAATAGAAATCAACTACAGTGTGTCTCAAATCCCAGGTTGTAGGCGCATTGGTTTTGTCTCAGTTAGTGGTACTTTGACTCTTGTTGTCATGATTGTAATAATAGTAACAGCAATAAATATGTATATATTGTGGTGTAAATGTTCAAATCCAATGCCAATACATACAGATAGACAGACAAGAAAATTAGAGGCAATTTTTTTTGTCCCTGTCAGTCATTCTCAAGTATTGATTATGTACTGTAGTGTAGTATTATGTAGTATGAATATTATATCCTTTGTGTCAGGACCCCTAAGTGGTCTGTATGGTTGTGATATATAAGTGTGTGTATGATTTGTGAGCTGGGTCTTTATTCTAGTTAGGTCATGTTATAAACATTGCTGTACTCAATACACTACAGATTAAATAAAGAATACTTTCATATGGGGGTTATAATATTTGCGGTATTTCATTAATTTTATATTGCAAAATTTATAATAATTATAATAACCACAATTTATTGTTATTACAAAGTATCATTTAAAGAGATGACATGTCCAATCATACGTTAACATACTTACAGTGGCTTGAGTTTTTATACGTCGAGTTTAGCTGTCTTCACTACTAGTTGATGGCTGAAGAACTATCTCTAATATGTGATAGTTAAAACAATGGCCAATTTTTGCAAATCTTTTATATATTTTAATATAATAGTTTATTTGGTAGCCAGACCAGTTGGGGTTTGGATTTTATCTTGTCAATAAGTGTGGGTTCAAGTTTAAAAAATGAAATGACTTTTCTTCTTAAAGAATTTTAATACTTCCTCTTCCAATTTCCAGCTCATTAATAGAGCACATACTAGAAAAAAACATCTGCTACTTCTTCCACTTTAGTATTTCTTTTGGGGGACATATATGTGAATTATACCAGATATATCTATATCAGCAGTCAATTTAAACAATACAGCTTTAACTGTTGAAGTTGGTTTAAACGCAATACTAAAGGAATATTTGCACAGCAATCATACAATATATGATATTAAAGAGGACACTACATAATAATAATAAATTATATTAGGAAAGTAAAGTTACCCATATCATTTTAAATTAAACAAGTTGATAAAAGGAACATCATAATTATAATAACTACTTAATAACTATTGCACATAGCACACAGTCACTTTTAATAAAGAACAAGTAATCTTAGTAGCGCTACAAACACACATCCTTATTGTATGCATATACACCTTCTGTGTATATACATACATAAATATAATTGTACACCATTTGCTAGCCTTTTCTATTTTAGAAATGTATTAGCATTTATTAACATTTAGTTTGTATCAGTTTTATCTTGATAATACAACATATGTGATAGTATTGATGTGTCTATAGTCCATAGGGAAGTCTCTCTACTATGGTGTTATCATTCCTAAGATAACAACTGATAATTTGAGAGTAATTTGAATAAGGGTAACCACATGATAAGAAACTATATATACATTTGTATAAGATAACAATCTGTTATATCTTCACTTAGATTTCTGAGATTGGGACCATTATCTGCTGCAGTACGTGAGTAAGGATTGCAAACAAAGTACAAGTCTCTCTCTGTTTGTCTGCGTCACCTGACATCGTGAGCACCCAATCAGGTCAGTTTTGTGTTATTATATTAACGTTCCCATTTGTGTTATCTCATATGTAGCTAAAAGTAAAATAATATATAACATTTTTGAGTAAAATTAAATAATACTCCACAAGTAGTACAAATATCAATTTAATATAATATTTAGTACATAATGCATACAATTTTTTTTGTAATGTCAAAATTTTAATACAATCCTTTACTATAGTGTTATTACTACTATGTATATTCTACTACATGTATATTGATAAGCTTAATTTCATAAAATTCTATTTTAGGCACATCCTGTGATGCGCATTTATATTAAATATATCAATAAATTCATTAATTCAGGTTGTTTTTTACTATTAGCATTGTTTGTCATTTAGTGAATGTGCATCTTTACTTTATGCCCTCGTGTCGGACTTCTACAAAAATACATATATATGTACTATCTGATTGGCCACTTACTTATAATGTCATTACCCCATGGGTTTATACTACTTTTTTTAATGGAGATACTATGGTAAGAACGGTTTTTCCTAGCCAGAGATCTAAATTAAGCTAGAAATCATAACATTAGTCAAAATAAAAATACAGTAAAACTTTAATATGTAATACTATATGACATTTGTATCCACCCAATGTTCATCATTAGTGTACTTAGATGTTTAGATCAATGGTGTGTCATATGATGCTCACATGATCTAATAATGAGGTGTAAAGGAAATCCTTGTATAGGACCAATTAATACATGTGTAATGAATATATTGTACATGTATTTAATTATGAGTAACATTAATAGTAATGTTTTCTTAGCCAGCTCTGAGAAAAGCTTTGAGTCCGCACTTTTTTCCTTCTTTAAGTGGGGAATAAATTGAATCAAAACTGTCTCTACTCAAATTTTATGGCCTTTATAGGTTATGTCTAACTCTCTATAAAGACATGAGGATCTTTAAGTTTCTGTATAGGTGATATGCTCAACCTAAAGAAGCTAAAGATTGATCCTAATCGTAAGGTTCCTCCTACCAACACTAGCACAGGGTACTGTGTATGTTTGTAGAAAGATTTTTAAAGTGACTTCATAGTAGTTACAATTAGGTTATTAATTTGGGACTTGCTTGGTTGTATTACATATGTTAAATGTTGTTCAGCTAAATCATTTGTTAAATGTTCTTTAGATCAATATCCTACTAGTGCTATCCCACAAGGAGATGGTAAGATAAAGCATGTTTACTTTTTAACTTGTATGTATGTGAGTTTGTAAACAGTTGTATCACATCATCATGAAATGGTTTTACGACGGTCATATCAATCACTATTAGAAAGTAAGTCACCATTGAGATTGTCAATAACTTATTATTTAAAAAAAACAGGTAGACAAGATGATCGACCTCCACAACCAGTAGGTAGGGTTATTATGATCATAATTTTAGTCATTTTTTAAATTGTCAGATGTACCAAGCAATCCCTCTTGACAAGATTTCAGATAGATTGCTTGGTCAATTTATTCATTGGTCTTTTTGTAATTGCTATTTTTTCTAATAAAAAACTGTTGTTTTGTTTAAAGTTTTGTTGATTTGTTTTATTTCTTTGAATATGTTTAAGTTGAGCATACAGAAGCTTAAATAATTATATTCAAAATAAAAAAATGAAGGGCAAAGTTAATGCGAAAATGATTTAGTTGTTGTGGGTAATAGAGGTAAGTTATTAAAAGTATCAAATGATATTGTTTTTTTACTTTTATCTTAAACGACAGACAGGACAATAATCCTCACTGTATGTCACTGATCTCTCTCTCTCTCTCTCTCTCTCTCTCTCTCTCTCTTTCTTTCTCTATAGATATAAATCTAGAAGATTCATTTTAATCTCTTGTATGCATTCTTGGACTAGTGATCATAATAGGTGGAGTTATTTAATTGGGAGTGTCAGTATCACTAACTAAGCACACATCTATTCAAAATCAAATTGGAGAAGATCCATTCCGTTAGTCCATACATTATGACACTTAGCTCATCTATTTCTTCTCTGACCATAACTCTAATACACTTATCTCAACGTAGTACTATTACAGCTATGGTTTATATTGACAATATGCTACCTGTTAGACCACTGATAATCTTCCACCGAAAGCAATGAGACCACTTTCTGGATCTCGCTATAACTACAATTACAATGATGGTGATAAACCTATCTACTACTGGATGGTTCCCAATTGGTATATGAGTTATCTGGTTGGTACAGTTACATCGATTGGCACTTCATATCCTACAGTACTAGCTCTCTTTAACGATTACACAGACTATATCAATTATATAAACTCTAGAACTGTTACTCCATTAGATTTGTCCCCTCCACTCAAAGTTGGTAAATCAACATGGACATTTAATATTACAACACCTTCCAGTTATTACGTTGCACTTCAAGTATCAGAACATGTTCTAGTTAACAGTAATGCTTCAGTAGTTGGTATGTATTTAAACACCAACTGGATGGATAGCCCTAGTGATTGTAGTGAACCATTGTCTGTTCATCGTCCATCTTGTGAAGTACATGTATGTCAGGAGTTCTATTGTGATTCAAGTATCATCAATGTATTTGTTAGTTGATCCTACTGATAATGGTTACTGTAAAGTTGATATATCTGGTACTAATATTGATAATAAAGGACATTTTGCTGGTTTATTGTGGTTTGATTTTTTGCTTCTTTGCTTTTATCCTTGTAATTGTGATTATTATTTTATGTTGTATATGGTTGCAGGTAATTTATACTAATTTAGTATTTTTTAAATCTCAAATCCATTCTAAAATTACGAGGCATGGTTTAACAAAGTTTATCACAGGGTGGTATCACCTTTATCACTAGAGGGCCTTATATACAGCGATGTCCACTTTAAACAATACACTTGTGGATGTATGCTTAAATATAAAAGAACTTTTACTATGTGTTATCCTAAGACTTCCTAAGATAACAACTGATAATTTGAGAGTAATATTGAATAAAGGAAACCACATGATAAGGAAGTTAAATATGCATTTGTAGGGGATAATCTGTTATACTTTCACTTAGATTAATTGAGATTTGGACCATTATCTGTGGCAGTAGTGAGTAATGATTGTAAACAAAGTACAATCTCTCTCAGTTTGTCTGTCGTCACCTGACATCATGAGCACCACAGCCAGGTCAGTTGTGTGTTGTGTTATTACGTTAATGTTCCCATTGTATTATCTCATATGTAGCGAAAAGTAAAAATAATATATAACATTTTGAGTAAATTAGATAATTCTCACAAGTAGTACAATATCAATTTACTATAATATTTTAATACTTTTTTAATATATATATATGTAATTTTGTGATGTTAAAATCTTAACACAATATTGTTGCTATAGCACTATTAATACTATGCATATATTATAATACATGTCTAATTTATTCATAAGCTTGATTTTATACATTCAATTTTAAGCATATCCTATGATGCACAATTTACATTAATGTGATATTAACTAATTCAATAATAAAGGTTGTAGTTTTACTTAGGACATATACATATAGCACATCTCTTTAATTTATGTCCTTATGTCAGGACTTCTTCAAAAATACATGTATGTATAATATCTGATTGCCCAACTTATAATAAACATTACCCCATTAGGTTTGTCCTTTTCAAGTCCTATGATGCAGAGATGCCATGGTGAGAACATGGTATGTTCCTAGCACTGAGTTAGAAAATCATAAAAAAATGAATACAGTATAAACTTTCAATATGTATACTATATGGCTATAGCTATTTGTATCACTCAATGTTTATCATTAATGTACTTGGATGTTTAGATAAATGGTGCGTCATGTGATTCTCACATGAGTAATGCTGATATGTGTAGGAAATGGTTGTAAAGGACACATTAATGCATCATAAGTGTAATGAATACATTGTACATGTATTTATATGTGACAGTTATAGTAATGTTATCTTAGTCAGCCCTGAGTCAGCTATGAGTCAGCAACTTTTCTTTCTTCTTTCAGCAGGAATAAATTGAATCAAAATTGCCTATATTGCCATTTTTAGTTTTTTTGTAGGTATGTCTAACTTTCTATGAAGACACAAGTTGATCTTTAAGTTTCTGTATAGGTGTATGATATGGCTCAACCTAAACAAGCTAAAGATGATCCTTATCGTCAGGGTCCTCCTACAAACACTGACCCAGGTAATGTGTACGCTTTTAGAAAGATGTTTAAAGTATCTCTGATAGCTTTGAAGTACAACTAGATTATTAATTTGAGACTGCTCAGTTTTTGTATTATGTTGTTTAGCTTTCATTTGTCAAATGTTCTTTAGATCAATATGATGTCAGTGCTATCCCACAAGGAGATGGTAAGATAAAGCATGTTTACTCTCTAACATGTGTATGTGAGTTTGTAAACAGATATATCACGTTGTCATGAAATGGCTTTCCAACGGTCAAATCAACGACAAAGCAACAGTGTGAATCAGTCATCACATCAGTTGATGATTCTTTTAGGCATAGAGGTAAGACAAACAAACACTAACACATGAAGAACAGGTATATGTATCTTTAGTAACAAGTATTCTCTGGTCTCTAAATGACATGCTAATGTTTATCTCTTGTTCATTTAGTTTCTGGTATAGTGTTGATCCCGAATTAGAAAGTAAGTTGGCATAGAGATTATTAATTGACGTATTATTTTAAATACAGATGAACAAGATAATCCACCTTCACAACCAGAAGGTAGATTATTAAGGACATTAATTTAGTGATTTTTTACATCGTCAGATGGGACCAAAACAATCCACCTGAAATAAGATTCAGATAGATTGCTTGGTCAAGTTCATTTATTGTTTTGTTATTTCTTTTTCTATAATAGTTATCATGTTTTGTTTAAAGTTTTGTTGATTTGTTTATTTCTATGATTATGTTTAAACTGAGCATATAGAAAGTTTGAATAATTATATTTAAAGAAAAAATGAATCAACCAAATGTTTAAGCAAAGTGTGTCAAAATGGTTTTGTTGTTGGGGGGTAATAGAAAAGTAGTTAAAATATCAAATGGTGTTTTTTTTTTAATTATCTTGGACCAGGTTAATAAGATTCTTAAGATTCTTAAAGATTATTTTTGTTTCTTCCACCTGGCATATACTAGCTTAACCAATAGTCCTGAGATTGTTTATGGGTGTATAACAATCTCAGAGAAGTCAGTAAAAGTACAACCTGATATAACTTTTTTCTTTTAACTTTTATCTTAAACAGATGGGACCTGGCAATCCACGTGGGCAAGACAGTAAGTTAGTAAAGTGTAACATGGCTTTTTATTTCTTTTATTTTAAACAGATGGACCTGGCAATCCACGTGGGCAAGACAGTAAGTTAGTAAAGTGTAACATGGCTTTTTATTTACTTTTATTTTAAACAGATGGACCTGGCAATCCCACGTGGGCAAGACAGTAAGTTAGTAAAGTGTAACATGACTTTTTATTTACTTTTATCTTAAACAGATGGACCTGGCAATCCACGTGGGCAAGACAGTAAGTTAGTAAAGTGTAACATGACTTTTTATTACTTTTATCTTAAACAGATGGACATGTCAATCCACGTGGGCAAGACAGTAAGTTAGTAAAGTGAAAACATGACTTTTTATTTACTTTTATCTTAAACAGATGGACATGTCAATCCACGTGGGCAAGACAGTAAGTTTATTAAGATTATTAAACAATTTTTTTGATTTTATTACCTGTCATAGCTTGGCTTATCAGATAGATCTGAGATTGTTATATATATATATATATATATATATATATTATATATAATATATATATAGATATATATATATATATATATTATTTATTATATGTATATATATTATAGAGTCAGTCTGTCATAGGTTTATTAGATGTGACTTTGGAACATATTAAAACACATAAATTGACTAACAATATGCACAACAACCAATGATTGCATTTACTATTATTCTGAGTACTCAGTAGTATGAAAAACCAAGGTAATTTTCTGTTGCTGACATACACTGCTGCTATGGATCAGAATAATTCTATAATGCAAAACAATATTTTACTTGGATAATAATCAATTTCTTTACAAATAACATAAACTATCATGAGCAAAGACGTAAGTTGCACACAGGTACTAAGATTACAATTCTCTTTCTCTCTCTTTTTTCTCTAGAATTAGAATAGTAATGGCCATTTTACTGATTTTATTTGTTCTCGGAGGATTACTAGTGATGCAGGGGGTGGAGCTATTTTCATTGGGAGAGTCAATATCAAAAGATAAGCAACATCTATTCAAAGTCAAATCGGAGAAGATCCATTCCATAGCCATACATTATGACACTTAGCCGTTCTATCTCTCTCTGACGATAACTCTAATACACTTATCTCAACGTAGTACTATTACAGCTATGGTTTATACAGTGAGTATGATACCTGTTAAGACCCACTGATTATCTTCCACCAAGACCAATGAGAGCACTCACTGGATTAAGTACACCATCTCGTTATAACTACAATTACAATGATGGCGATACTTTATTCTACCTACTGGATGGTTCCCATTGATATAGGAGTTATCCATTAGTACAATTACATCAAATGGTACTTCATACCCTACAATACTAGTTCTCTTTAACGATTACACAGACTATATTAAACTATATAAATGATGGAACTGTTACTCCATTAGATATGTCACCCCCTCTCAAAGTCGGTAAATCAACATGGACATCTTTATATTACAAAACCTTGCCAGTTTTATGTGCACTTCAAGTACCAGAACATGTTCTAGTTAACAGTAATGCTTCAGTCAGTTGTTATGTACTATAACACTACTGGATTGGATAGCCCTAGGATTGTAGTGGACCATTGTCTGTTCATCATCCATCTTGTGAAGTACATGTATGTCAGGAGTTCTATTGTGATCAAGTATCATCAATGTATTTGTTAATGATCCTACTGATAATGTTACTGTAAAGTTTTGATATTTCTGGTACTAATATTGCTAATAAAGGACATTTTGCTGGTTTTATTGTTGGTTGATTCTTGTGTTTATATTTATTGTGTTACTTTTGTTCTTGTTAATGTGATTTTATTTATGCTGGAAATATTGTGAGTAATTTTATTAAGTTGTTAGTTTTTAAATCTCAAATTCATTCTAAATTATGAGGCATGGTTAGTAAAGTTTATCACTGTTATCACTGAGGGCCTTATATCCAGTGATGTCTACTTAAATGATACACTTCATGGGTGTATGCTTAAATATAAAAGGGACCGCCACTAAGATAACAATGATAATTTGAGAGTAACGTTTGTATAAAGGCAACCACATGATAAGGAAGTTATATTATACATTTGTACATATACATGTAAATATTTATATGTATTCTCTCTCTGTCCAAATTCCACTCAATGTTAGCCTATCTTAATTATCATCTCAATTAAGAATTAGGAGAAAGGTTCTATCATTACTGGTTAAATTTATTATCAGATATGTACATGCTATCAGGCTTGCGGTCAAATACATGAGTATTTGTATTTAGCTGTTTTTAATAATACTTTTTCGAGTATTTGTACTTTGTATTTGTATTTTGAATTTTTGAAACAAGAAGTATTTGTATTTGCATTTCAAATACTTGTGGGGCTGGAGTGTAGTCACTTATGAATCTCATTAAAGGGGTAACTATGAATATAATTACAAGCAAGGAGAAAAACTGATGTGTTTTGAAATTATTAGTGATATATATATTTGTTGCTTTTACAGGTAATCAACTAATCATTACAAATTATTGATTGCATCTAATAAACACAAGTTTATCAAATAATTTTGTCACAGATAGTGTACTTGTTGACATTTTAGAAATTGATTAATCATTGCATTACCGTTGATAATTTTTGAATATTAATAGTACTTTACTTATTTTTAACCTTACAATAGTGTCTTTTTATCATAATCTTACTCATGAACCATGTGTTCTTCTCACATGTCATTTTGCCTACTCTCAATTTGTCCACTTTTTATTTTATACTTGTATGGACTTACCTAACATGATCATTGTTGTATTACACTGTTCATGTATGCATTTTATCTGTCCATCCAATAATTCTCCTGTCTATAATGTATTCAATCTATCCACGTGGTATTACAAGACAGATAATCTGATCCATGATAGACAATATGACTCCATGATAGACAATATGACTCATGATAGACCAAATATGACTCTATGAGAGAATAACAAACATACAAATGTACTTTAGTCAATCAAATTTTAGTAAATATTTCAGTGGTTACAACACTAACTACTATAGTGTGTTCTTACATAACAGTAATTGTTGAATACCAAATTATATGATAACTGTAAAACGTGCAGTTTCAGACGACATCTTTAATAAATATTGCAATCAGACCCAATACATTAACTAGATCTTTATAAAGGCGCCACAAAATTGTGCCGAAGAAATTTGATGGTTATGTTTTTTATGTTTTTATTTTGCTCACATGGTGGGTGTTGTTATTCTCTCATGGAGTTATATTGTCTGTCATAGAGTGACAATTGTCTCTTATCATGCCACACGATAAGATAAGGTTCTATGAGTATAGAAAGCTCTGTACAAGAGCCAAATCTTCTTGTTTGTCCAGATGCTCTCTCTTCTCTGCTTGGAAAGTATTTACATGGACTTACATGGACCCTCTCTCTCTCTGGACTGGTGGTTCTCTGGAACCTGTTCTGGCAAAATTTGCTGCGATAAAAGTCTTTAGAGAAGAAATTATGGCTTGTCATCTACACAGATTGCTTGTAAGAAAGATACTTGCTGTGGGGAGTATTTGGGAAAAAAGAATTAAATGTTGCCTTCTGTGATTGGTTTAATGTTGAAAAAATGTTTAATAATGAGCACCAACCAGTTCAAGGCTACACTCTAAGTACGGTTTAACCTCTCTGATCTACTAATATGGATATTCCATCTATAATCTGTCGAAGAAAAAATTGCAGTGTCCCGAGGAACAAAAACAAATGTAAGTGCTAATGTAGTTATGGATGGCTAGTAGGTTATGTTAGCTGATAGGTTGAGATTAGTGAAAATCATTATTAAAAACTGGTTCATTACACATTTCTCTTAATAGGTAGGTGTTTACGGTGGAAACTACTAAATCTTTTACTACACTGACATGATTGAAACCTTTGATGAAAGGACTGCTGCTGAAGCTGAAGATTATACATGTTTTCCCTATAACGCTTCAAGGCAGCAGTCACTTGCAATGCAATAATTGTAGAAAAAGAAACCTCCATTGGAACAAAGAGAAATGTAAGTGCTAATAATTTGAACTAGATTGTAGGTTGAGCATTACATAAAACAGGCACATACATTGCAATATTTAATAAGTAAGATTTTAATAGTAATGGAGGCTATATGACTTGCATATGTCCTTTCCTCTCTTCAGACTGACTCCTTGGAACCTGTCTGCCAGAGTTTTTCAAGAAGAAAAGCTACAAACTGTCATTGCCGTCAACTACACTGATACTTGTAGGGAGGATACTTGCTGTGGAAGAACTGAAGAACTAATCAACATGTCTACCTTTGTGTTTAGGTAGTGCTAGGGAAAAGGACTTGGCTGTAGAGAGCGAACATGACTGCCTTCTCTGATTGGTTATTGCTGGGAAGAAAGAAAACTTGGCTGTAGAGAGTACATATTTTGCTGCAAGTTGTAACTTGTTCTAGGTATACGTACCACATGTGACTAATGCTACTAATGCTTCTACCAATCTACTATTCAAGTGGATACTGTTGTTTGTCAATGAAAACTCTGCTACAAAACCACAGTGTGTGTTCTGCTAAGCCTTCTACTTCTATGGATGGAGACCAAGTACCATGAGGCTGATCTAAACCCTATTATTGTTCAACCACTATTTATGAGATTAGAATGCTGTTGATATACTAACAATCTGCAATGGAGGAGTATCCTACCAAACATGATGGAGAATCTACAATATTCTGCTAATGATGCCTTCAAACACTGCTACTGATGAAATGAGAATGCTGCTGGTCTACTCAAACTGCAATTGAGGGGAGTGTGCTACAGTCTATTGATGGAAGAATGTCAATAATGAGCACCTACAGTTGAGAGCTGCTTTGCAAGTAACCATAAGTACTTGACAAAGAGAATCAACCATTGTGCGAGTCTACCATATGCCTGTATGAGTAAAAGTGCTACCAATGTGCAAGTCTACCATAAAGATGGAAGAAAGGAAAGGATCTTCTTTGATTCTTTGAATAACTTTTATTGATGTCTTTTATGCTAGTCTACCATGACAATTGAAAGAGATATTGTGAACAGATGTCTAACGCTTTGTCAGAAATCAATTTCTAAATCTGAGACAAGTCAACTACTGTTGTGCGAATCTATCACAAAACTGGATAAAGATCATCTACTGTTAGAGCCATTTTATGATGTGTCATTGTGGACCAAGGACTGCTGGTATTAATTTAAATTAGTTAATATAGACTAGATTGAACTATTAGGTTAGCTAATATTGAACTTATTACTAGGTTATTGTAATTGGTAAACTAGTATGGGGGGATTAGAGTACGCTAGTAGT
The DNA here is from genome assembly GCF_016097555.1 of Gigantopelta aegis. Taxonomy (NCBI): domain Eukaryota; kingdom Metazoa; phylum Mollusca; class Gastropoda; order Neomphalida; family Peltospiridae; genus Gigantopelta; species Gigantopelta aegis. The sequence continues at coordinate 25,988 of NW_024533196.1, forward strand.
AGAAGATATAGGCTACTTATTAATATAGGTATTACTAGGTAGTGTTTTAGGTGTGTAGGTCATAGCTAATGTAGACCAGATTGAGAAAAAGACCTGGGTGTTTGGGTAGATTAGTGTTTTCACCAAACAAAAAAATGTTTTGACTATTAAAAACGTTTGCCATTAATACATTTTTATTTGCTTGGTGAAATAAAATGAATATTGAAAACAGATCTAGTATAGGTTTTCTACTTTAAAATATAGTATGGTTTTTGTTCTGTAATCTATTATTTTTGATACTTTTGATCTTTTGTTCTGTAATCTAGTATAAAATTTTTATTTGTGAACTAGTATAGATATAGAGTAGATAAGAATCAGTGTCGTCTACCATTGTGTGTGTCTACTATGAAAGATGAAAGAAATTGATTTTTCTCAATGTGGTTAGATGTACTGTTCACAATATCATTCAATGTCCATCTGTACCTGTCAGAAATCAGTCTACCAATTGTGGTCTACCAATGATGTGACAAGTTCTCTTACAGAAAAAATGTCTATAATGTTTGTGAATACAAGTTCTTGCAGCATACATATCCCCTGCTGGAAAGAACCATCTGATTTTGAGCTGGTGGACTAAAGTAATACTATGTTACTGATACTCTGCTGACACAATTATGCAAGTACACAAAGCCTTTATTGGAACAAAGACCAATGTGAGTGCTAATGTAGTAAAGGATGGTTTATAGTTAAGCTAGCTGGTAAGTTTAGATTAGTTACAATCAGATTATTTAACGATCATATATAGATTGTTCTTTCTATTTATAGGTAGTGTTTATGCAGAGGATATAGGTAACTTTTTACTAAATGTTTGACTTTGATACCTTGATAATTCTGTATACTGGAGACTTCATGTAATGAATTGCTAAAAAGGACTTTTATTGGAACTGGACCAGTTTTATCTATCCTATTGGTTCCCTGCAAGGCACTGTGATCCAAAAACTACTTAACAAGAACAGATGCTTCCAAGGGGAAAATTACAAATATGAGTGCTAATGTACTGTATTGGTTGAACTAGCTAGTAAGTTGAGCATTAAAAGTATTATTTAAAACAGGTATATACATTCATAGCCAATACTTAATGTGTAAGCTTTTAAGAGGCTATAATTTCAGACGTCTCAATACAATGCTGACAGGACCAACTCTCTCTATATATAATGGATACAGATCCTTAAGAAGAAAAGACATGTAAGTAGTAATGTACTGAGTATTTGTGAGGACGTGGGCTAAACAAATAGTAGGTTGCCTTTAATGTACTGTAATGCTTTAGGGTAAAATAGTATGTGGGGCTTTAGTTATTTGTTGTTTGAGTGTTTGTTAGCTAGTAGTTTATTTGTTGTTTTTGACAGGAGTCTTGTCATTGTGATATGAGGCTATGGACAATAATATCCTACTCGTAAAGCCAATTGTCTACCATGAAGATTAGATGTCCTGCAAGTTTATAATGAAGATCTGTATATTCTGTTGATTTTAATCTCTACAAATCTAGCATCTTCCCTAATTCTTTATCAGAAGTCAATTCTTAAATCTTTTGAAATCCACTATTGTACATGTCTACCATTTATAGTTGAAAAGAATCACACAATTATGGCGAGTCTACCATAATGATTGTATGAGATTGAGAAGAGTCTAGCATTGTGCAAGTCTACCATAAAAATTGAAAGAAAACAGATTCTTTGAATAACTTTTTAAATGTGTTGATTATGCTAGTCTACCATGAAAATTGAAAGAGATGTTGTGAACAGATGTCTAACACATTGTCAGATATCAATTTTCTTAAGACTAGTCTACTACTGTTGTGCGAATCATTCACAATAACTGGATAAAGATCATTTACTGTGAGTCATTTATGAGATGTCAGATCAAAGGACTGCTGATATTAGGTTAGCTAATGTAGACTCCTTATTACTAGGTTATTTTAATTGTAAACTAGTATGAGGGGGATTAGAGTAAGCTAGTAGGTAGAGGATTACTAGGCTACTTATTAATATAGGTATTATTAGTGTTTTAGGTGTGTAGGTCTTAGCTAATGTAGACCAGATCTAGTATAGGTTTTCTACTTTAAAGTATATAGTATGGTTTTTGTTCTGTAATCTGTTTGTTCTTTTGATCTTTTGTTCTGTAATCTAGTATAATATTTTATTTGAAACTAGTACAGATATAGAGTAGGTAGAGTCTTAGGACAAGAATCACTGTCGTCTACCATTGTGTGTGAGTCTACTATGAAGGTTGAAAGAAATTGATTTTTCTCAATGTGGTTAGATGTACTGTTCACAATATCATTTAATGTCCATCTGTACCTGTCAGTCTACAATTGTGGTCTAACAATGATGTGCCAAGTTCTCTTTACAGACAAATGTCTATAATGCTTTGTCAATACAAGTTCTTGCAGCATACATCTCCCCTGCTAGAAAGAACCATCTGATTTTGAGCTGGTGGACTAAAGTAATACTATGTTACTGATACTCTGCTGACACAATTATGCAAGTACACAAAACTTTATTGGAACAAAGACCAATGTGAGTGCTAATGTAGTAAAGGATGGTCTAGTGGTTAAGCTAGCTGGTAGGTTTAGATTAGTTACAATCAGATTATTTAACAATCATATAGATTGTTCTTTCTATTTAATAGGTAGTGTTTATGCAGAGGATATAGGTAACTTTTTTACTAAAACTGATTGACTTTGATGCCTAGATAATTCTGTATACTGGAGACTTCATGTAATGAATTGCTAAAAGGACTTTTGTTGGAAACTGGACCAGTTTTAATCTATACTATTGGTTCCCTGCAAGGCACTGTGATCAAAAGCTACTTACAAGAAGAGATGCACCCAAGGGAAAATTACAAATATGAGTGCTAATGTACTGTATGGTTGAACTAGCTGGTAAGTTGAGCATTAATTAAAAGCATTATTTAAACAGGTACATGCATAACCAATACTTAATGTGTAAGCTTTTAAGAGGCTATAATTCCTATTATTAAGCTATAAATTTTATTTGAATTTACAGACGTCTCAATACAATGCTGACAGGACCAACTCTCTCTCAAGTTTTTGTGAAGACGTGAGCTAAAACAAATAGTAGGTTGCCTTTAATGTACTGTAATGTTTTAGGGTAAATAGTAGGTGGGCTTTAGTTATTTGTTGTTTTGAGTGTTGTTAGCTAGTAGAAGTTTTATTTGTTGTTTTTGACAGGAGTCTTGTCATTGTGATATGAGGCTGAATGGACAATAATAATCATCATAAAGCCAATTGTCCCTACCAGAAGATTAGATGTCCTGCAAGTTCATAATGAAGATCTGTATATTCTGTTGATTTTAATCTCTACAAATCTAGCATCTTCCCTAATCCTTTATCAGAAGTCAATTTCTTAAATCTTTTGAAATCCACCATTTGTGCATGTCTACCATGTATAGTGACAAGAAATCAACAATTATGTGAGTCTACCCATATAATGATTGTATGAGATTGAGAAGAGTCTACCAGTCCCACTACCATGTGCAAGTCTACGATAATGATTGAAAGAAAAGAAAGGATGTTCTCTCTTGAATAACTTTAATAATGTCTTTTATGCTAGTCTACCATGACAATTGAAAGAGATATCGTTAACAGATGTCTACACATTGTCAGAAATCAATTTTCTTAAATCTTAAGATAGTCTACTACTGTTGTGCGAATCATTCACAATAACTGGATAAGATTGTCTACTGTGAGAGTCATTTATGAGATGTCAGATCAAAAGGACTGCTGATATTAGGTTAGCTAATATAGACTAGATTGAACTTATTAGGGTAGCTAAAAAATTGAACTTATTACTAGGTTATTTTAATTGTAAACAAGTATGGGGGGGATTAGAGTAAGCTAGTAGTAGAAGATATAGTCTACTTATTAATAATATAAAATAGTTATTACAAGGTAGTGTTTTAGGTTTGTAGGTCATAGCTAATGTAGACCAGATCTAGTATAGGTTTTCTACTTTAAAGTATAGTATGGTTTTTGTTCTGTTCTTTTTGATCTTTGTTTGTAATCTAGTATAACATTTTATTTGTGAACTAGTATAGATATAGAGTAGATAAGAATCAGTGTCGTCTACCTTGTTGTGTGAGTCTACTATGAAGGTTGAAAGAAATTGATTTTTCTCAATGTGGTTAGATGTACTGTTCACAGTATCGTTCAATGTCCATCTGTACCTGTCAGTCTACAATTGTGGTCTACCAATGATGTGCCAAGTTCTCGTTTACAGACAAATGTCTATAATGCCTTGTCAATACAAGTTCTTGCAGCATACATATCCCTGCTGGAAAGAACCATCTGATTTTGAGCTGGTGGACTAAGTAATACTATGTTACTGATACTCTGCTGACACAATTATGCAAGTACACAAAACCTTTATTGGAACAAAGACCAATGGTGAGTGCTAATGTAGTAAAGGATGGTCTATTAGTTAAGCTAGCTGGTAGGTTTAGATTAGTTACAATCAGATTATTTAATGATCATATTGTTCTTTCCATTTAATAGGTAGTGTTTATGCAGGAGGATATAGGTACTTTTTTTACTAAACTGATTGACTTTGATGCCTTGATAATTCTGTATACTGGAGACTTCATATAATGATTGCTAAAAGGACTTTTGGTTGAACTGGACCAGTTTATCTATACTATTGGTTCCCTGAAAGACACTGTGATCCAAAAGCTACTTACAAGAAGAGATGCTTCCAAGGGAACAATGACAATATGAGTGCTAATGTACTGTATTGTGAACTAGCTGGTAAGTTGAGCATTTAATTCAAAGCATTATTTAAAAACAGGTACATGCATAACCAATACTCAATTTGTAAGCATTTAAGAGACTATAGTCTTTTAATTCTTTTACTAAGCTATATATTTTATTTACAGAAGTCTCAATACAATGCTGACAGGACCAACTCTTCTATATAATGGATACAGATCCTTGAGAAGAAAAGATATATAAGTACTAATGTACTGAGTATTTGTGAAGATGTGGGCTAGACAAATAGTAGGTTGCCTTTAATGTTACTGTAATGTTTTAGGGTAAATAGTAGATGGAGAACTGGAGATTAAGTTATTTGTTGTTTGAATGTTTGTTAGCTTGTGGAAGTTACTTGTAGTTTTTGACAGGAATCTTGTCGTTGTGGTGTGAGGCTATGAAGACGATAATATCCTACCGTATATCCAAGTGTCTGCCATGAAATTAGATGACCTGCAAGCTCATAATGAAGATTTGCAGCATCTTCCCTAACCCTTTATCAGAAGTTAATTCTTGCATGTTTTGAAATAAGATTCTTTTAAAATCTACCATTGTCTGAGTCTACCATAAAGATTGAAAGAAAGGAAAGGATCTTCTTATTTGAATAACTTTTATTGATGTGTTTTATGCTACTCTGCCATGAAAATTGAAAGAGATATTGTGAACAGATGTCTAACCCTTTGTCAGAAATCAATTTCTTAAATCTGAGACAAGTCTACTACTGTTGTTAAGAATCTATCACAAACTGAAAAGAATCATCTACTGTTAGAGCTCAAACATTTATGAGGTGTCATTGTGGACCAAGGACTGCTGATATAAATTAGCTAATATAGACTAGATTGAACTTATTAGGTTAGCTAATACTAGGTTATTGTAATTGTAAACTAGTAGGGGGGGGGATTAGAGTAAGGTAGTAGTAGACGATATAGTACTTGTTTACTATATATAGGTATTACTAGGTAGGTTTTAGGTGTGTATGCTATAGCTAATGTAGACCAGATCTAGTATAGGTTTTCTAGTTTAAAATATAGTATGGTTTTTGTTCTGTAATCAGTATTTTTGTTCTGTAATCTAGTATAACATTTTTATTTGTGAATTAGTATAGATATAGAAAGTAGGTAGTCTTCAGCAGCAATCATTGTTGTCTACCATTGTTGTGAGGCTACTATGAAGATTGAAAGAAATTGATTTTTCTCAATGTGGTTAGATGTATTGTTCAATGTTCATACTATATGAACCTGTCAGAAATCAATCTACAATTGTGGTCTACCAGTGATGTGAAACTTCTCTTTACACACAAATGTCTACAATGCTTTGTCAATACAAGTTCTTACACCATGCATATCCCTGCCGGCAAGAGCCATCTGATTTAAGTATGTGGACTAAAGGGGTACTATGTTACTGATATTCTGCCGACACAAGTATACAAGTACACAAAGTCTCTATTAGAAGAAAGACCAATGTGATCACTAATGTAGTAATGGATGGTCTAGTGGTTTAAGCTAGCTGGTAGGTTTAGATTAGTTACAATCATAAATTGTTCATATATCTTTCTTTTAATAGGTAGTGTTACTAACTCTGTATATTGGTGACTAAGGCAATAAAAGGACTTTTGCTGGAGATAGACCAGTTTTACCTATATGCTATTGGTTACCTGCAAGGCACTTGTGATGCAAAAACTATTACAAGAGAGAAGATGACAAATATGAGTATTAATGTATTGTATGGTTGTTGAACTAGCTGGTAGGTTGAGCATTAATGAAATGCATTATTTTAAGACCTAATACGTATGCTTTTAAGAGTGCCCTTTAATGTATGGTAATGCTTTAAGGTAAATAGTAGATGGAGCTTTTTATTGTTTGAGTTTGTAGTTTTGCTTGTTTTTACAGGAGTGGTTGTCATTGTGGTGTGAGGGAAGTAAACTTTACTATCATGTGTATCTATAACAAAGATTAGATATCCTGCAAGTACTGATCTCAACAAATAATCGTCCCTATTATTATGCTAGTCTACCATGGATACTTGACAAGAATCAACCATTGTGTGAGTCTACCATAATGATTGAGATTAAGAAGAGTTACCATAAAAGTTGAAGAAAAGAAATGGTCTTCTGCTTTCAATAACAATTAATTAATGATGTCTTTTATGCTAGTCTACCATGAAAATTGAAAGAAATATTGTGAACAGATGTCTAACGCTTTGTCAGAAATCAATTTCTTAAATCTGAGACAAGTCTATACTGTTGTGCGAATCTATCACAAAACTGGATAAGGATCATTTACTGTGAGAACCATTTATGATGTGTCATTGTGGACCAAAGGACTGCTGGTATTAAATTAGCTAATATAGACTAGATTGAACTTATTAGGTTAGCTAATATTGAACTTATTACTAGATTATTGTAATTATAAACTAGTATGGGGGGATTAGAGTAAGGTAGTAATAGAAGATATAGTCTACTTTATTAATATAGGTATTACTAGGTAGTGTTTTGGGTGTGTATGCTATAGCTAATGTAGTCTAGTATTTTTTTTTTGTTTTGTAATCAATTATGTTTAGTATTTTTGTTTTGTAATCTAGTATAACCTTTTATTGTGAACTAGTATAAAATATAGAGTAGGTTGAGTCTTCGACAAGAATCATTGTAGTCTACCATTGTTGTGTGAGTCGACCATGAAGATTTAAAGAAATTGATTTTTCTTAATGTGGGTTAGATGTACTGTTCACAATCTCATTCATGTCAGAAAATCAGTCTACAATTGTGGTCTACCAGTGTCGTGTGCAAGCTCTCTTTTACACACCAGTAATAAAGTTCTTCTATTTTTCTTTCACAATACATGTCCCCTGCTGTGAAGAGCCATCTATGATGTGATTCTTAATTATTTTACAAGAGAATCTGATATGTGTTGTTGGAGTAAAGGACTACTATGTTACTGATCCTCTGCTGACAGATTATGCAAGTACACAAAGCCTCTATATTAGAAGAAAGACCAGTGTGAGTGCTAATGTAGTAATGGATGGTCTAGTGGTTAAGCTAGCTGGTAGGTTGTTCATATATTCTTTCCATCTTATTTTAGGATAGTGTTACTAATTATGTATATTGGAGACTGCATGCAATATTTTGCCTATTGCTGGAGATGGCCCAGTTCTATTGATTCCCTGCAAGGCATGCACTTGTGATGCAAAAACTACTTACAAGAAGAGAAGTTTCCAAATGACAAATGAGTACTAATGTACTATATTGGTTGAACTAGCTGGTAGGTTAAGCATTAATTAAAGTATTATTTAAAACAGGTACATCATGCATAGCCAATATTTAATAGGTATGCTTTTAAAAGGAATGAAGGCTATAACAAATGTAATCTTTTGCTAATTTATTTCAATTTCTCAACTCAATGCTGACAGGGACCAACTCTATATGGATATAGGTACTTGAGAGGACATGCAAGAGCTAATGTATATGCTGGCTGGACAAATTGTGAGTTCCCTTAATGTACTATAATGCTTTAGGATAAATAGTAGATGGAGCTTTTATTGTTTGAGTGCATGTTTGTTGAAATTTGTGGTTTTACTAGTAGTTTTTGACAGGATTCCTTGTCATTGTGATGTGAGGTTACAAAGACGATAATATCCTACCCTTAATGCCAAGCAAGCTCTACTATTAGTCTACCATTAAGATTAGATATCCTGCAAGTCCACAATTAAGATTGAATATTCTGTTCATTTTAATCTCTACAAACCAATGATCTTCCCTAACCTTTTATCAGAAACCAAATTCATAAATTTAAGATCTACCATTGTGCTCGTCTACCATGAATACTTGACAAGAATCAACATTGTGTGAGGCTACCATAAAGGTTGACAGAAAAGAAAGGGTTTTCTTCTTTGAGTAAACCATTAATGAGATGTTTGTGCTAGTCTACCATGACAATTGAAAGAAATATACAGAACAGTCTACTGTTGACAAAAACTGAAAAAGATACTGTGACAGCCATGATTAATTCCCTGACGCTCCTCGCTTAATTAATGCGAGTGGGCGTCTGAGGCACCTGGGGAGGGGACCAAGCCTCTACAAATAATTACCTGTTTCCGGATTCTCGTAGCACGTGGCTCTGGCCAGCAGAAGGACGTTTAATTGAGGATACAACTTTACTTTGTTGAGGTGTTTTTTATGACTAGATTACCTTTTAATCCCGAACTAAGGTGAGTCAGTAAATAACAATACATTAAACTATTTTTAATACTTGAATAAATATAATAGTATGCGTATATACTTTTGTATTACAGTAAGACTGTCACTTATACTACTAAGAACGTGATGTGTTGCTACATCAATCAAGATGACTCTTTATGGACATCACCTACCTGGCATCACAAAATATGGTTAGTGACTAACTTTATCATATTTCAAATGTTAATAATTAAACTAAAACTGAGTGGACTTCACAAGGTCAAGTAATTTACATTGAGAATGTGAGGTATACTGTTTTACTTGCTTCTTTTGTGTCTCCTCTCATACAAAAGCTTCCTCTCTAGAAATATTTGTCATACAAAAGCTTCCTCTCTTAGAAATATTTGTGACACAATCATCCATTGTGTTTATGACTACCATAATAGGTGTATGCATTGTTCTCTCATTTTAAGACAACATCAAAATTCGTTATTACACACATCGCTGTTATTGGTTATTATTAATTCAATATTTAAAAAATTCAATTTTTTTTCAAGTTACTACATACATCACTGTTATTATTATATTAGTATGTACAAATGTATTAGACTAAACATTATATATATATATATATATATATAATATATATACTATATTTATATATATACTGTACTGTTGTTGTGGTTGTGTAAGGTTTAGAGTACAATGTGTAGAGTATAGATGACTAGTCAATTATATAATCAAATATAGACAGCATGGTAGAGTAAAGGAGTATTTTTAAACTGTTTGTGCTCAGTTTGACTAGAATAAGTGATGAACCTTGTATATTAGGACACTAGTGCTGATGTATGTATTTTTAACCTGATACATCCTTAGCACTCTGATATAAACTCACATTTATGAGGTATTTTAAATGTAGCTACACGAGAAATTATATGAGGTATTAAAATATAGCTTGATTTATTTATAATAATGTTGAGGGTTAAAAATCATCACAGAACATAAATATCTTACAATTGGATACAATCTACAATCAATCAGTTTAATTTGTTTAAAAAGAGTACAAACAAGATACCAACAACATCAAACATATTGCTCCTACATATTAGAACATAACAAATTAGTTTTGCAATATAGCTATTATTAAAAAACGTCACTCGTTATCATGCCATCTCTACATACCTAGGGAGTGTTGCCTATTTCTTCCTGTTAAAATTTAAATTATATTGTAGTGGAATGTCTCATAAAGGACTCTCTTGAGTAAAGAATGTCTTTATATAATATATAAAGCACATTCGTTTTTAATATTTATTATTCTTTATATTGACAGATGTCTATACACTTACTTGAAGGTGGAGCTGATATTAATAAAAAAAGGTAATCAAATTATGAATGCTTGCAGCTGTATTCCATTATATTGATAGATGGTATTTACTATGTTGTATCCGGCAACACTGTTTGGTGGAGGAGATCATTACACTTACTTGAAGGTGGAGCTGATATTAAAAAAAAAAGGTAATCAAATTATGAATGCTTGCAGCTGTATTCCATTATATTGATAGATGGTATTTACTATGTTGTATCCAGGCAACACTGTTTGGGTGGAGGAGATCATTACACTTACTTGAAGGTGGAGCTGATATTAATAAAAAAGGTAAGCAAATTATGAATGCTTGCAGCTGTATTCCATTATATTGATAGATGGTATTTACTATGTTGTATCCAGGCAACACTGTTTTGGGTGGAGGAGATCATTGTCATAGCACTGTCATCATTACAATTACAGGTATTATTTGTTTGCATATTTGTAATATTTCTTGAATATTTCTCATATTTTGAATATTTTATTGCTTAGTTGTGTCAGCTCTTTGTCAGCAAAAGTCTCTCTCTTACTTTGGTGAGTGTACTGGGTTTTTCAAAGTCATTATAGGTATTCCTTGTCATTGTAGAAGATACAAGTTGATGTTTGAGTATGATATGGATTTTCCTCAAGAAGCAAGAAATGATCCTAATCGTCTAGAGCCTGCTACCAATACTGACACAGGTATGTGAGTTTGAAATCAGTCTTTAAATACCCAAACTAGCTATGATAATATAATTTCAATTTTGTGTCAGACAACCAGTCCCATAATTGTTAAGATCATTATGTTATGTTTACATATTCAATTGCTACATCTGGTGACATTTTGCTGTCACATGACTGTCAAGACCACACCCATTATAATTAGATTCATGTCATATATTATACATGTGGTTTTAAATGCCTCTGCCAACAGCATCAGTATAGCTACAACTACCAAGTCTTGAAGCTATTCTTAAGTTTTAAGTTACTGGATTGCTAATCTGGGTGACATTTTGGCATTTGTCAAGACCACAAACATTTACTAAGATATTCATTCATATGTGGTTTCAGGTGTCCACATGGGATCAGTTATGTTCTTCCCAATCTTGAAGCTACTTTCTTTTATAATACTTACACGTAGTTGTTCTTCTTGATAGAAAGGTGTCACCTACTTGTGCTTACTGTATGTAACGTACTTATAGAAATCTACTACTTGGTCTGTAGTCAAATAATACAGTCAAAATAATACAGAATAAATGAAGTTATTAACAAGCCACACAGATTAACAGGTTGTTTAATGCTTACTTTTATCACTATAGATCGTTATGATGTCACTGATATTCAAGAAGGAGTTGGTAAGAAGGATTATTATAGATATATTTCATTTATTTATTAGATAAACCAAGTCATGATCTAACATTTTCGAAGTTAATTCAACAAGAGAGCATGAATGGAAAGCCATCTTTTAATTATGAATTACAAATTCGCCAACGATCTATTTTCAAGGAGCAGTCACAAGACCAAGAATAGCATTATGAATTGTCACCATGGTCAACAAGGGACACCCATGAATAGAGAAAAATGTTACAACCATATTTGTATATTATCCTAACAATTGTCACTAATATGGCCAACCTATGATATGACACAGAGATAAATATTGTTTGTATAGACAAATGCCTTACATCGATAGTGATATATCGCAATAGTTTGTTCTATCACGATACGATTAGTGTTTTATTAACTATCATCCTAGTAACACGTGTATGTATTGAGCATAAATGCACAAACATAAGTAATAACCTGTTTATCCAGTTATTTATGATATGAAACACTTAATTCAATCGTGTGATATCGTGTTTACCATATCGCCCAGGTTCTCAACATATTCCTACTTCTCCACGTGAAAACAAGTCATATACTGTGCCTCCTCCTGAAAGTAAATCATTTACAATTTTACATACAAATGTTAATTTTAACAAAACAAGTTTATTACTTGGTATATGTTAAGTACTAATGAAAAACATAACAATGACCTGTTTTATTTCCATTACAACAACTATATTTATTTAAGAGAAATAGTCATCAATGTCTTTCCTAAGAATAGTTCATATACCAGCACAATTAAAATGTTAGTGTTAAGTATTTTTAATGTGATAAAGAAGACACTGTCTTTGTATTGTGTTGTACCAAATCTAATATTTATAATGACTGTTATTTTCAAACTTGGTAGGTGGAGAAACAGATTATCAACTAAAAGTCATTTTTCTTGGTCATGAAGTGGTAAGTGACCATACCACAAAAGAACATATATTATATCAATGCTCTTTATTTAGTGGGTAAAACATCGCTTATTACAAGATTGATGTACAACAGTTATGGTATACCATCTGTACGTGTAACATACATTTAATACATGAATTACATATTGTTAGAGTTATAATCACAATCTATACTACTATAATTATTTGTATGTTATGTTATTTTTCCTATTTTTAGCCAACCATTGGTAGTGACATATTAATTAAAACAATTCTCTTTCATGGTCGAACAGTTAAGTAAAGTTAACACATTTAGATAATATTATCTTTTATACCATCAGATCAAACTTCATTTATGGGATACAGCTGGTCAAGAGAAATATCAATCATATATTTCCACTTATATCAGAGATTCATCTATTGCTGTTGTTGTTTATGACATCATGGTTAGTTACAGTTACCATAGTGAACAACAATTAGTAAAGTCTATTTGGCTTAACATCAGTACATACCACAGTTATAAACAGAGGTAACAACTATTATTACTTCATAATATTGGCATAGCCAGTAAACCCAACGTCATGTTCAGAATAATATAAAGATTATAAATACACACATTCAGGCAGAGGTTATAGAATGCACATTTTGTGCTTACACTTTTGGGTTTAGGAATGTGGTCTAAGAACATATCATGAGTGTTTGATTAATTTTGACATTGATCACACCTCATAGCACAAAGTGCATTACCCAATTTTTTCGTTTAATATAGAATTATTAATATACAGTGACATTAATCATTTTTACTGTAATATACGACAGTAGTGTATTTTACCTACTACCTGTACTACAGAAACAAATTATATGTCAGTTTTTAGGAGAAAGGTTCCTTATTCTATTTACTGCTTTCATCATAAAAACATTTTCTATAGCACTATGCTTAGGTCTAGCTTTATAGGTTCTAGTCAATTGTAGACTTTTCTTGTTCATACTTTCTAGTGTAACTATAACTAGTTAGCTTGAGCTATAATGTAGCCTTAAATAAAGTGTTACTACATAATAAAATTGTTATATTGGTTCCTATATATAGTCCCAAAGTAAATAAGGACTTGTCACATTATGAACTAAATTAATTGTTGTTTGTTGTAGTCTTAGACTTCATAAATGTGTCATTTGTGGTTATGAGTTATAATAAATCTGTATCAGTCTTTGCTACTGAGAAATGGCTATACAATGATTATTACAGGGTCAAAGTTTAATTAAACAATTATTATTAACGAATACAAAAATTGTTTTATCTTCACAGATCGTAAATCATTTAATGCAGTAGAAGGATATGTAGCACAAGTTCGAGAAGGACGTGATGATAACATTTCTGTTCTTATAGTAGGAAACAAAGTAGACTTACAAGTACAGATATCTTAACCAACATGTTTGCTAAGTTTTACCTAGGAGAACAGACAGATTTTGACTGAAGAAGGAAAGAGAACGGCTAAAAAGTTGAGAACAGATTTTGTGGAAACTTCAGCAAAGACTGGATGCAATGTTGAAGATGTAAGTTCAATCACATATACCCAGTTATTTTGACATTGAAATAGTTATGTACTTGACTGGTCAATTACACTTGAATATAAACAATAGACCATTGATATTTGTATATTTACTTTTTAGCTGTTAACAAGAGTAGTTCTGGCTTTTATTGATATGAGGAACTATTCAACAACAGCCATCAATTAGAAGTAAAAGTATCCTGTATTTATTGCTCACACCTACCATCATATTTTTTGTTTGTATATGAATATTCCTCAATTTTATTAGCACACTTTCTTATTGTACTATAGCAATTCAGCTGACTTCTCCTAGTCAACCTTCTGTCAAGTCAACAAGACATTGTTGTCCTAAATGTTGTTGTTAAACACTGGTAGTTAGATTGTTGTAATGACTTTATTTTTCACATTTTTTTTAATTGTTCAGCCTCTGATCATGAAGTAACACTTCATAATAATTTAGGAATGCTTGTAATACTTTTCGATTTTGTTATTGTCAGACACATTGTTCTGTATATAATGAATTGAAATAGGTTATTATTATTTATTTTGATACCGTTATGATTTTGTTTGAATGTTGTTAATGAAATATCTCTTTTGTAACCATATTCAATGATTGTATGCATTAACATATTGCATGTCAGAATGTCTAGTTCAAGTTAAGTGCCTGAACCTATTCCTGAATAGAACAGTTGACAGTTTGTCTACTTGTATAGGTAAGTGTTGTAGGCCCAGCTGCCCAGACCCTTTGCTATTAATGTAAAACTAGCACTTTAATATTTTGAAACTAAAGTTAAGATTGACTTTTAAAAAAGGTTTTTTTTAAAACGTATAATAACTATATAAAACTATAAAAGATAAAAGAAAAATAACTACGTATAATACTATAATGTTTTAGTTAGTTAAGATTAAGATTGACTTTTAAAAAACAATATATAGAGCTATAAAAGATAAACGAAAATATCAAACTAAAAAACAAGCTATAAATGAGATAAAAGAACTTTAATATCTTTGAAACTAAAGTTAAGATTGACTTTTAAAAAAAAAAAAAGTTTAAGATTTTAAAAAAAAAAAATTAATATAGAGCTATTAAAGATAAAAGAAAAATAACAAACTAAAAAACAAGCTATAAATGAGAAAAAAAATATAAACCATAAAGAGAAAATTGAGAAAAAATTATAAAAAAAAATATATAATATTGAAAAAAATAACCTTTGATATATAAACCATAAAAGAGAAAATTATAAAGAAAAAATATATAAAAGAAAAATATAAAGAAAAATATTAAATGTTTTAAAAAAAAATGTTTTTGAAACAAAATATTAAATGAAAAAGAACAATTTATTAAGAAAAAAAAATAAATATTTTAAAAAAAAAAAAACCTTTGAAACTAAAGTTAAGATTGAAAACTGTTTTTATAGAACAAACTATAAAAGATAAAGATTAAAGACAAAACTAGTTAAAGGAATTAAAACTATTTCTTAAGAAAAAATAAAACTATAAAAAATTTACAGAAAAATACAAATGAAAAAAAAAATTAAATAAAAAAAATATTACAAAATATAAGATAAAACTGTCTCTGTAGTTTGAAGTCCAGTGAGTCTCCCCCAAGAAGTCCAGTGAAAGTCTCCAATCCACCAAGAAGTCCAGTGAAGGTCTCCAATCCAAACAGTAGAAAAAAGAAGATGGAGAGTTCCCAAGAGTCCAGTCAGTCCACAAGTTGAGAACATAGAGGGAGAAAGAGAAGAATAACAACTGGATCACTAATGAATGGATGAAAAGTGGATGGATGGATGGAAAGACAGCTCACCTTTTTCATCAGTGCTGCTCCTGCAGGGAAAGAAAAAGAGAGTAGTTATGAACTGTTGGTGAATGAATGGATGGATAGAGAGTGAAGAGAGACAGAGGAAGTGAAAAAGGACCACCAACCTACACACACACACAGCACACACACACACGCACCCTAGAAGATCAGAGCTCCCCCCCGCCACTCGGCGGCCTGAGATATTAAAAAAAATTTTTTTTTGGCCGCCGAGCGGCAGGGGGGAGATGATTTTTAGAGATTGTATGAGTGTGTGTATGGTGTATGGGCTGGAGGCCCAAAAAAAAAAATAAAAATAAAAATAAAAAAGAAGAGGAAAGAAGGCTTGAAGGAAGTAAGAGATGAGAGAATGGACAGGAGAGCAACTCATCTTTTTCATCAAGAGAACATCAGAGAACTGAGAACAATCAATCCATCAGTGAACTGAGAAGAATCAAAATATCAGTGAACTGGAACAATCAATCCATTGGAGAACTGAACAATCAAAATATCAGAGAACTGAAAGCAATCAATCCATCAGTGAACTGAGAAAATCAAAATATCAGTGAACTGGAACAATCAATCCATTGGAGAACTGAACAATCAAAATATCAGAGAACTGAAAGCAATCAATCCATCAGTGAACTGAGAAGAATCAAAATATCAGTGAACTGGAACAATCAATCCATTGGAGAACTGAACAATCAAAATATCAGAGAATTGAAACAATCAATCCATCAGTGAACTGAGAAGAATCAAAATATCAGTGAACTGGAACAATCAATCCATTGGAGAACTGAACAATCAAAATATCAGAGAACTGAAAACAATCAATCCATCAGTGAACTGAGAAGAATCAAAATATCAGTGAACTGAACAATCAATCCATTGGAGAACTGAACAATCAAAATATCAGAGAACTGAAAGCAATCAATCCATCAGAGAACTGAGAACAATCAAAATATCAGAGAACTGAAAACAATCAATCCATCAGTGAACTGAGAAGAATCAAATATCAGTGAACTGGAACAATCAATCCATTGGAGAACTGAACAATCAAAATATCAGAGAACTGAAAAAACATCAGTGAACTGAGAAGAATCAAAATATCAGTGAACTGGAACAATCAATCCATTGAGAACTGAACAATCAAAATATCAGAGAACTGAAAGCAATCAATCCATCAGAGAACTGAGAACAAGCAAAATATCAGAGAACTGAGAACAAGCAAAATATCAGAGAGCTGAGAACAATCAAAATATCAGAGAACTGAGAACAATCAAAGACGAGTCGTAGCGACGAAGACCCACGAGGGGTCTGTGAACTTGCCTAACCTTGAAACATGAAGTCCTTTTATGTTATCAAGTCATCTCTGTCATACTTCATTTGACAAACACAAGGCACAAACCAGTGACAATTTGGCGGGAAATGCACCACACTACTACTATGTAATTTTTGGCTCGTCTGGCGTGTGCTAGTGGCTGATATTTCCCGCATAATGGTGGTCACGCGTTTCCTTGCTAGGTGTGTACACGTGCTCTTGATAATGTGGTTTAATTTCCGTTTTAATATTTATTCTAGTCAAGTTCTTCCTTTAGATATTTTCTTTTAACGTTTATTATTTAATTTGCTGTTTGTTAATAATTTAAGTTTAGGGTTCAGTGTCTATCAATACACACAAATTTTATTTTTACGTATTATAAAATTGTATTGAAACATTTTAATTTACTAGTGCTGATGAAAAATGTAGATGTGTGCTAACTGTGCTTTTTATTATTGGACTCTCCTTGACTAGACTGGAGAACTTTCAATTTTCCTGACAAGATCAACTCTGAAGCAAAAGCACCCACTATAGATACATAGATACTTACCATTAGTATCATCAAACTGACAATAATTTTAAAATAATATTAAATGTTCAGGATAAATTTGTAATATCAATTATTTTCATATGTTGAGTAGGCTGTTACTCTTGCTAATCAAACTCGAGACAAACATACCATATAAGCATTAACTAGATCTAGACAGAGTCCAAAATAGAACTCTTCTGGACTGATACCCATTCCAATGTGACATTAACAATGTCAAGAAAGAGTAATTGGTTTTGTTAAAGTATACTTGGTCACTGATATAAGTATTGAACCCACAGTTTGCTACTGTTTATTAATAGCAGAAGTATTGCAAATGAAATCATTAACATATGATCAATATATTTACTATATGGTACTAATATTGATAGTAATAGACAATTTGCTGGGTTTATTGTTTGTTTAATTCTTGTGTTTGTATTTATTGCATTATTCTTATTATGATGATCTACATGTCATAGATATTTTTATTATTAATTTTTTTTTGGATTTTAAATCTCAAATACAAATCTTAAATTATGAGAAAAAGGTTAACAGTTTACAGGCTGCAATCAGCTGTAATATCATATTGTTCATTTTAGTAATACACTTCATAGATGTATGTTTAAATTTAAAAGGATGAAGATGCATTTAGTTATGATGGAATGATGCTTTGCAGCAAGTAGAACTAAAGATGTTTCAAAAATGAAGTGACTCAGTAAATTTGATGTCGAGATTATATTGCTAACAGTGTTTTAGTTTTCGAGATCAAATTATCCACTGTGATGGAAATTTAAATTTAATGTTAACAAAAAAATACAATTTGCAATTGTCAAAAGGGTCGAAACATAAATTCTTAGTTAGGGGGTGAACCCCCTGTTAATTTTGGGGGTTTCCCAGACGCTCACTCATTTTATTTGCGCACGTGGTTGTAGCTATACAGCAAGCCAGCGTTCAGGATGACGTCTATTTGAAGATACAAATTTACTTTGCTGAGGTGTTTTCTTGATGACTGGACTACCTTTTTTATCCTGAACTAAGGTGAGTCATTAGAAAGTTACCTGTTCAACTATTTTGTACTTATATTACTATAATAATATTGAATTAAAATAATCCCATGAGTATATACTTTTGTATTACAGTAAGACTGACAATTATACTGCTAAAAATGTGATGTGTTACTATATCAATCAATATGACTCTTTATGGACATCACCTATCTGGCATCACGTGATGGATATATGGTTAGTGACTAACTTATCAATATTTAAAATGTCATAATTACAATGAATTAATGTATGAACATTACAAGGTCATGATAGCAGTCATAATATTAGTTTTTTTTCTTAAATAATATCAATTGAAGGTATGCTTGATTATTTTTATCTATTGCTTTTGTTCGTCTCCTATCATAAAAAGGTTTAAAATGTTTGTGACGCAGTCATCAATTAATGTTATGACTACTATAGTAGTAGGTGTATGCGTTGTTTTCTCATTTAAGACAGCATCAAAAAATTCAAGATATTCTATATGCATCACTGTTATTGGTTATTAGTAATTCATATTTTAAAAATTCAATTTTTAAAAGTTTTTTACATATTTTTCCAATAATAATGTTATTATTATATTAGTATGTACAAATGATATTAGAGTGAGCCATATGTATGACTTCAGTGTTTTTTATTGTGGTATAAAGATTAGAGTTCAGATTACTCACATTTTAATTAGACACGATAGTAGAGTAAAAGTGTATTTTAAACTGTTTGTGTTTCAAATTGATAATATTTTGTAAATATAGAACTCATTAAAAATTCTAATATGTCATTGAACCCTATATACTATATATTGAGACACTAGTACTGATATATGTATAACCTGATTCATCTTTAGTTTCTGATGTAATTTGACTAAACTCCAGTTATGTGTAGTATTATTAATGTAGTTACATAAAATAAAATATCTAAGTTTGTTATAATTAATACATTAGGTACTGGAATTATAGTTATAATAATTCAGTAGTAATTTGTTTAAAAGAATACAAAGCAAGATACCAACTATGGGAAACATATTACTCCTACATAATACAAATTTGTAATATTGTTATTGTTTAAATATGTATCTTATTATAAAATAGCGTCTATGTAGAAAGGTATTTGTCAAGTTTTGTGAAATTCCTTTCTTTCATAATGAAAGTATTTGAATAATGAGACTTTAAAATGCAATGTAACTATTTGTTTAAATATTTTCTAGTGTAATGCACATTTATATAGATATATATATATAGATAGTATATATATATCAATATATATATATATTTATATATAATAGTATATATTATTATATATATATATATAGGATAAGTCACTGATTGAAAGGTGATAGTTTGCTTTTCTGGATCCAAGAACCACAAGTATACAAAAGCATGTGGTCAATCATTTGGAAAAAGATACAATGACACAATAAAGTTGAAGAAATGAAAAACCAGACCATATTTAAAACAATTAAAAGATGTGTATAAGATGTCTAGAGGCAGTGTGAAAGTGAATAAGATCAAAGACTAAGTCAGAAGCTTGGCATATAGAAATTATGTTACAAATGTTAAAATTTACTATATTTATCCTAGTATTGGTAATAATATGACGTTATCAATAAGTCAGTAATTGTACAATCTCGACATACCCAGTGAGTGTTGCACATCTTCCTGTTATATGACCAGATATTGTATATAGTGATGGAAATACTTCATAGGGACACTATGGATAAAGTCTATATAATATATACAAATGTAGCAAGTTTATTTTTAGTATTTAGTATTTTTAGTATTTAGTATTCATTTTGTTGACAAGAGATGTCTATGCACTTATTTGAAAGTGGAGCTGATATTAATTTTAAAAAAGGTATTCAATAATGAATGCTTGCAGCTATATTCCATTATATTGATAGATGGTACTTACTTTGTTGTATCCAGGCAACATTGTGTGGGGTGGAGATCATGTCATAGCACTGTCATCATTACAACTGCAGGTATTATTTCCTTAGTACATATTTTTAAATATTTCTTGCGTAGTTTATAGAATGTTTTTATTATACATAATTACTATATCATGTTATGCTGAGTTGGCTCTGTTTAAGTAAACCGTTTCCCTTAGTTTGCTTAAGTGTACCTGGCTTTTGTTAAAGCCATTACTGGTATTCCTAGTCATTGTAGAAGATATAAGTTTGATGTTTGAATCTCTTTCTAGATGATATGAGTTGTCCTAAACAGGCTAAAAATGACCCTTATCGTCAAGAACCTGCTACCATTACTGACACAGGGTGTGGGTTTGAAATCAGCCTTTTAAATACTCCAAACTACTTGTGATAAGTTTTATGTACTTACTAACTACTAATTCTATAATATGAATTAATGTTGAGTAGCAATTGTTTTACCATTATAATATGTGTATCTACTTGAGTGTGTACTTTGTGCTAGACAGTCATTCTCATTATTGTTATGGCCTTTTGTTATGTTTATATATTCAATTAATATTGTTGTAAGCAAAGTTACCATCTTTGTCTACTGTACTGTGCTACTATAAGTAAATATATAGTGAATACCTGGTGATGTTTCACATGTACACAATATTTTAATGCCACACCATTATAATTAAATTTATGTAACTTGCCATAATTGTATTTTAATTCTTATCTCCATCAGTATAGTTTTTATGATTATAAGTCTTTAGAGTTTGAGACTTTTATGTACTTAATATTTTATTAAATTCCTCGTACATTGACACCATACATGGCCAACTTAGTTATACTTTAATTACTAGTTCAATGAGAGATCTTTATTTTACTAGTTTATCTCTAATTCCTTATAAGTATTAATCCTTACTTATTTACTATAGACTGTTATGATGTCTTCTGATATTCAAGAAGGAGGAGGTAAAAGACATTTATTATAGATATCTTATATGATTTATTAGAAGAGCCAAGTCATGATCTAGCATTTTTCAAGGCTAAGTCAACAAGATAGCATGAATGGAGAACCATCTTTTAATCATGGAGTTTATCACAAAATGGCCAACCAAATGAAAACAGAGATCAACATGAGACAAATATTACAAGTAATTGTTTTGCTTGTTTTTTAAGTCTTAATATTTATTATGAAATAACTTGTCACTATTTTCCTTTGTATAGTTTTTCCTGACTATGTTTCTTCCTCCCACCTGAAAGTAAGTCATTTAATTGGAAATGTTAATACTTTTAAACAAACAATACAGATATCAATCTTGAAGTACAAGGTGAACAACCTCTTGAACTAAGAAGGTCTGTTAACAGGTAATATTGTTCATTTTGATTAGTCTAGTACTAATAAATAGCATGTTTATTAATGATCTGCTTATTAAGAACAAAACTAATTTCCATTACAAGAACTTATTTATTTAAGATAAATTGTCATCATGTCTTTCCCCCTAAGAATAGTTCATGTACCAGCACATTTTAAAGAATGTTAAAAAGTATTTTAATATGATAAAGAAGAACATTGTCTTTGATATTTATAATGACTGTATTTTCAAACTTGTAGGTGGAGAAATAGTTTTTATCAACTAAAAGTCCCCGTTTTTCTTGGCAATGGAAGTGGTAAGTGACCATACCACAAAAGACTAAATGCTGTGTTAAAATGCTCTTTATTTTAGTGGGTAAAACATCACTTATTACAAGATTGATGTACAACAGTTATGGTGACCATGTCTGTACGTGTAACATATGTTTAATATATGAATTACATATTTTTAAGTTATAATCACAATCTATACTACTATTGATTGTCTGTATGTTATGTTCCTCTTTTTACTGCCAACCAGGTTATTGACTTATTAATTAAAACCATTTCCTTGGGTAATAAAAACAGTTAAGTTAACATGTTGAGAAAGAGACATCATAGTCCTCTTGTACCACTAGGTCAAACTTGAGTTATGGGATACTGCTGGTTCAAGAGAGATTTCAATCAATTGTTTCCACTCATATCAGAAATCATCTATTGGTGTTGTTGTTTATGACATCAACTGGGTTAGGTACAGTTACCATAGTGAACAAATATAGCTACCATTAGTAAGGTGTACTTTGCTTAACATCATACTTATCACTTTATACTGAGAGTAACTACTATTAGTTTAACAGTGGTATACACCACCAAGACTAACATTACATTATACATGTATCCAGTTTTAAATTGGTGATTAGTATTAAATCAGCAGAGGTTGTAGAATGGACACTTTGTGTTTATGCTTTAGGTTTAGGAATGTGTTAGGGTGTGTGGTCTAATATAACAAACATTGATTAATTTTGACCCGATCACTTCTTTTACACACCATTGGACAAGTTTTTTATCTTAATTAGAATTATTAGTTTGGTACAGCCTCTTAAATCATTTTTACAGTAATACAAATGTAGTATATTTAGCTACTACCTGTATTATACGAGACAATTTATATGTCAGTTTTGTTAGAGAAAGATTCCTTATTCCCTTTAATTGGTTTTCAACATGGAAAATATTTTTCTATGGTCAAGCAACTTTGTCATGCTTAGGTCTAGCTTGATTATGTGTTTTAGGTCCTAGTTAGTTACAGACCTTTTCTTGCTCATGACTTTTTCAAGCATAAACTACTACTTAGCTGTAGTTATACTGTAAACATATCCTATGTTTATATCTTATTTCAAGTATTTGTAAATCATTTGATGCAGTATGATGGTGTGTGATGGATGGATGGATTTACTATGAATGTACCAAATTTTTGTCAGTCAGTCCATTGCTATGGAGAGTCTATAACTGTACAATGTTATTATAGGGTCAAAGTTTAATCAATATTATTATTAATGAAATACAAACATTGTTTATTTTCCTAGATCGTAAATCATTTGATGCAGTAGATAGATTCGAGTAACAAGTACGAGAAGTAATGTCATGATAATGTTGCCATTCTTATAGTAGGAAAACAAAGTGGATTTACAAGTACCAGATATATCTTAACTAATATTTTGCTAAATTTTAACTAGAACAGTGAGACAGATTACAAAAGCAAGAAGAGATAAAGAAAGGCTACGAATTAAAAGCAGATTTTGGTGAAACTTCAGCAAAGACTGGATTCAATGTTAAAGATGTGAGTTCAATTACATATACCTTGATATTTTTTAGAACATGAAGAAACATGTGGTACTTTACTGTTCAACTTCTTACGTAAACTCCAAAAATAAACGAATATAAACATATTGACAACTACATTAGTAGCAGACCATTATTGACACATACATAGTACACACACCCCACATATAATTGTACACACCGTATTGACCACATTATTATTGGGGTACCCCAGTATTGACACATACATAGTAACACCAGTATTGGACACCTACATAGTACAACCAGTACTGACACATACTAGTACACCAGTATTGATACATATATTGTACCCATATTGATACATATATTTGTACACCAGTATTGACACAATACATAGTACACCAGTATTGATACAATTACATAAGTACACCAGTATTGACACATACCATAGTACGCCAGTATTGACACATACATAGTACACCATATTGATTGATACATATATTGTACACCAGTATTCGACACATACATTTTACACCAGTATTGACACATGCCTAGTATACCAGTCATTAACCATACATAGTACGCTAAATTACTGACATATCCATAGTAGACCAACATTTAAAACCATTTACACATACAAATACACTAGTACTGACAAAATACCTAGTAGACCACATTTACACATACATATAGACCACTGTTGATACATCTATTAATATTAATATGTATTTTCTAGCTGTTGACAAGAGTAGTTCTGTTCTTATATTGATATGGAAGAGGGACAATCAAACTATTGATCAGGAAAAAGCAGTATCCTTTTTATTATATGTATTTATTTAATCATATCAACCACCATGTTGAGTTATTTCCTTTAGCATTATTGCTATTGATTTCTTAACTGAACTGTACTTTAGCAAATTAGAATGTTTAACTTGGTCAGTCTTCTGTCATATCACAAGACGCCGCATCTTAGATGCCGGTGGTTTAAAAAAAAATTGGTAATTAGATTGTTTGGTAATGACTTCATTTTCATGTCTCTTTTAATTGTTTAGCCTCTGATTACGGAAACTAGCTGTAACTACTTCATAATATACTATTGGTATTTATAATGCTTTCCCAATATGCTACAGTCCGACATATTGCTATATTTCGACAATTATTGCTATATCTCCAGACATATTGCTATATTTGATTGTATACATTTTATATATTGCGTACAGTCAGAATGTCTAGTTCAAGTTAAGTGTGCCTAAACCTATTTCCTGAAGTACAACAGTTAACGATGTGTCCCTACTGTAAAGGTATAGGGTAGTCTCTAAGCCCAGAACCTTTTGCTTAGAGAGGAAGGTCTGACCTGGCACAACTAAGTATAGATCAAGTCTTGCTTGGGAAATTATGTTTGGGTCACCAGGGAGACCATAGTTCTAATGTTGTGTTTTTATATTAGTAATTGGATTGTCGTAATGACTTTATTTTTTCAATTATAATTTTAATTTATTTAGCCTCTGATCATGAACTAGATACATTAAATAACACTTCGTAAAAGTATGAAATTTTTTAAACATTTTCTGATTATGTTATTATCGACACAATGTTCTGTCTCTGATAATGTATTGAAACAAGGTTTCTAAATTATTTCTATCCCAGCTTAATGATTTATTTGAACATTTCAATAAATTATATCTTTGTACTGTTGGGATTTGTTGTATACATTACCATCAAAAGCACATTAAGTGTCCCTGCTTCAAATTAAGTGTCTGATATCTACACTGAATACAACAGTTAACAATATGTCCTACTTGTAAAGGTAAATAACCAGCCTTTGCTTGGCTAAATTAGTCCCTTGGAATTACCTTTGCACAAACACTTTCTCACTGCTTAACAAAAAGAAGTCTAATCCATATATTAATGGTAACGGATCTTTAATGTGTTTTATTTCTTGGATTTTCCTCTCCCTATTGGTAATTATTATAATTATTATGGTGTCACAGATAATATATTATATTAATAGAATATTATCCTTGAATGGGCAAATTCCTAAATTTGCCAAGATAGTTTATCACCAAGGTGATATAATATCAAAAAGGGTTAAAAATGTCTTGCGTCAAATAATGCTTAGGTTTTAGAGGCAGTACCCCCCCCCTTTAAATTGGGAAACGACCCACAAAAATTAAAATTTCTACCCACAACGTGGTTCCTGGGTACCAGAAAATGCATTACATTGACAGGATACCAAATTCCCACCTAATTACCAAAGGAAAAAGAGGTTTTCATCACTGATGACTACTAATTACCTTATAAATCCCAAACTAGGAATTTTGAGTTTTTGTAAACGAACTACATCTGCAACTATTTTATACTTATATATTACTATACTAAATATTGAATAAAAAGTACGACATATACGTAATAATATTTTTGTACTACAGTAAGACCGGTCCGACTTTTACGATTAAAAACGTTGATGTGTTATCTATATCCAATCAACATAACTCTTCACACCTATCTGGCATCCAAGTGAATGAAGTTCCTTTGGAATGGCCAACTAATCAATATTTTCAAATTTCATAATACTACTACCAAAACTGACCATGTGGAACCATATTAACTTTCACAAGTAATGATCGGTTGTCATTAATAATATTAAGCTTTTTCTTATCAATATCAATTGACAATCCCTGTGTTTGATTGTATTTACCTTGCTTTCTTTGTTTTTTTGGTCTCCTCTCATCTAAACAACGTCCCTCCTTAGAAATATTTGGTGACACAAATCCACTATTGTGTTATGGACTACCAATAATAGTGTGTATGCATTGTTCGCTCATTTAAGAACAACATCAAATTCTTTATTACACACATTGCTGGGTTATTGGTTATTGGTATTCAATATTTTAAAAATTCCATTTTTTTTCTTCCCAGTTACTACATACATCACTGTTATTATTAGATTAGTAGTACACATGCTATTAGACTAACATATATTATATACTCACTTTATGTTGTGGTTGTGTAAGGTTTTAGAGTACAGATGACTCAGACTTTACATAGACAGCATATATTTTATAATGTATAATTTTTAAACTCTTTTTTGTCCGTTTGACAGGAGTAAATCTATACTTCATAATTGTAGATAAGCACTAAAAAAATCATAGTAAATCTCATTAGAACACTTGTATATTTGACACTAGTGCGATGTATGTAATGTAAAATCTGATTCATGCGTTAGCTTCTGGATTATAATGGACTAACGCCAGTTTATAGTATGTATTTATTAATGTATTAATGTAAGATGAATAACTAACTGTTGTAAATATAGTTTAATATATGCAATTAGACACTGGGTAATTATCGTACATTATATCTAAATAGTTTGTAGTAAATGTTTTTCTTAAAAAGAGTACAAACACGATAGGTACACATTATCAACATATTACTCTCACTCCTACAAATACAACATAACAAATTACTTTGATAATGTTTACACCGATTGTTTATAGATGTGTCCACTCATTATGAAGTGGTATGTACATAGAGAGGCAGTTGTCAGGTTTTAATAAGAACTTCCCCTTTCTTTCCATTAAAAAAAGTGTTTGAAATCAGGAGACTTTTTTGAAAGTGCAAATAACAATGAATAAACTTGAAGACAAGAAACCAGACCATACTTAAAAACAATTTAAATATGTTGTATAAGACTTCCCTAGAGCAGTGAGAAAGTGAATAAAGATCAAAGACTAAGTAAGAAGTTAGGTATATAGAAATTACTGTTACAAATGCTAAATTTACTATATTGTTTATCTTGGACAGACTAGCACCTCAAGCCCACATATGTTATTAATCTAGTTTTCACTATGTGAGAAGGACAAACCCTGCATATCTATGTATTTTCTTAGTACTAAAATTATTAATCATTGTTTGAAATTATCTTATAACAATAAGAAATAAGTCCATAGTAAATTGTACAATCTCTACATACCCCGTGAGGGTTACCCACATCTTCCTTGTAGATGACCAGATATTGTATATAGTAATGGGAAATCTCTCATAAGGGACACTATGAGTAAAGTCTATATAATATATATACATAGTGAGTTTAATTTTTTAATATTTATTATTCTTATGTAGACAAATGTCTAGGCACTTACTTCAAATTGGAACTGATATTAATGAAAAAAAGATAGTCAAAAATATTGAATTACTTGTAGCTTGTGTACCATTTTGTTGAT
Organism: Gigantopelta aegis; assembly: GCF_016097555.1. NCBI lineage: Eukaryota > Metazoa > Mollusca > Gastropoda > Neomphalida > Peltospiridae > Gigantopelta > Gigantopelta aegis. The sequence continues at coordinate 54,084 of NW_024533196.1, forward strand.
AGTTAGTTTTATCATTGTTTGGGTGGAGATCATGTCTTGTCATTATTACACAACTACAGTATTGTTTGTTTGGTACATATTTGTAATATTTCTTACGTAGTTTATTAATGTTCTATATATACATAATTGTTATGTTATGGTATGCTGAATCATCTCTTTGTCAGTAAGGCTTTTCTCTTAGTTTGGTGATGTGTACTGCCTTTTTTATTGCTATTAGTGATTCCTAGTCATTATAGAAGATATAAGTTAATGTTTGAATCTTTCTAGATGATATGAGTTGCCCTAAACAAGCAAAAAATGAACCCTTATCGGTCTAGAACCTGCTACCATACTGACACAGGTAAGGGTTTTTTCAGAATCAGCTTTAAATACTCCCCAAACTATTTTTGATAATTTTTATTATTAACAAACACTAATTCCTGTAACAATGTAATGTGAATTACATTTATGACATAAAGCCTTTATCTATGATAATTGAAGCCAAATTTATGTCCAGACAATCAGTCCCCCCCTTAATTGTTAATGATCCTTGTGTGCTATTGTTGTAGCAAGTTTTACCATCTTTTTGCTTACTGTACTGTAGTTGTACAGCTAGTGATGTTTTGTTGTCACACATGATTGTCAGGCCACCCCATTAAATTAGATTTATGTTCAATGATGTATATATTATTGCATGTGGTTTTTAAATGCCTCTGCCACACCATTGGTATAGCTAGAACTACAAGTCTGTGAAACATCCTTTTTTTGAGTTATTTAACAAGCGGAATAATGTTAATGATATTAAGTTAAGCTCATAGTGCTTATTTAATGCTATCTCTTAATATTCTGGTGAGGGTTTTGTAACATGGAGATAGTACTTTTAATGCCACAACCCCATTATAATTAAATTTCATGTCATTTTGCCACAAATCTTATCTCCCACCAGCATCACTATAGCTATGATTATAAGTCTTTAGACAATCCGCTTGTGTACCTTAGTAATTATTAACTTCTCATAAGTGATGCCATGTATGACCAAGTTAGTTTTATAGTTTACTTGTTACTAGTTCAATAAGAGATCTCTAGTTAGTAGTTTTTCCTAATTCCTAATTAATATAAGTATTAATCCTTACTTTATTATTAAGTAGATCGTTATGATGTCAGACTTGATATTCAAGAAGAGGAGGTCAAGAAGACAATTTATTATAGATATCTATATGATTAATTAGAAGAACCAAGTCATGATCTAGCATTTTCAAGGCTAAGTCAACAAGATAGCATGAATGGAGAACCATCTTGTAATCATGAGTTATCACAAACATGACCACCCAAATGAAACCAGAGATCAACAATGAGACAAATATTACAAGTAATTGTTTTGCTTGTTTTTTAAGTCTTAATATTTATTATGAATATTTCATCACTATTTCCTTTGTATAGTTTCTGACAATGCTGCGGTTGTTCCTCTGAAAGTAATTTCATTTACATGGAAATGTTAATACTTTAAAGCAAAACAATACAGATATTCAATCTTGAGTACAAGGTGAACAACCTCTTGACTACGAAGTCTGTTCAATAGGTATATTGTTCATTTGATTAGTCTAGTGATAATAAATAGCATGTTATTTAATGATCTGCTTATTAAGAACAAAAACTAATTTTCCATTACAAGAACTGTATTTATTAAAGATAAATTCGCCATCAATGTCTTTTTAAGAATAGTTTTTTTTCATGTACCAGCACAATTAAAAAAATGTATAAAGATTATTTTTAATATAGATAAGAAGACATTCTCTTGAATATTTATATGACTGTATTTTTCAAACTTGTAGGTGGAGAAATAGTTTATCAACTAAAAGTCGTTTTTTTCTTGGCGATGGAATGGTAAGTGATCACATCACAAAAGAGTATGCTGTGTTAATACTTCTTTATTTTATGGGTTAAAACATCACTTATTACAAGATTTATGTACAACAGTTATGGTGAACCATCTGTACGTGTAACCATACATTTAATATAATGAGCTATATACATTTTCATTAACGTGATAATCACGATCTATACAATTACATTTATATCTATATATTTTTTGTTTCTCTTTTAGGCAACCATGGTATGACTTATTAATTAAAACCATTCCTTGGGTAATAAAACAGTTAATTTAACATATTGACCATGATATCTCATTCTCCTGTACTGCTAGGTCAAACTTGAGTTATGGGATAACAGCTGGTCAAGAGAGATTTCAATCAATTGTTTCCACTTCATATAAGAATTCATCTATTGCTGTTGTTGTTTATGACATCACTGTTAGTTACAGTTACCATAGTGAACAATATAGCTACCCTTAGTTCAAGGTGTACTTTGCTTAACACCAGTACTTAATCACTTTTTATAACTGAGAGTAACTACCATTAGTTTTACAGTTGGTATACAACCAGTGTACCTAACATCATGTTATAGACAGAATGCAGTGTTTTGAAACATGATTAATGGGTTAAAAATCAAGCCGAGGTTGTAGAATGCACACTTTGTGCTTATGTTTTTGAGGGTTTTAGGAATGTATTGGGTGTTGTGTCTAGGAGTAAATAATTGAGTGTTGAGATTAATTTTGGTCTTGATCAAAAAAAAAAAAAAAAAAACCCTCGTACATGCATTGGACAATTTTCAGCTTAATGTAGAATTATTAGCGAGACAGCCAATTAAATCATATTTTTATTGTAATATACGAATATATTATAATTAGCTACTACCGGTAATTATAAGACAATTTACTTGCTTTTTTTAACTCGTTTGTCCCATCATGAAAACATTTTTCTATGGCACAAACCATTATATGCTCAGGTCTAGATATGATATATGAGTTTAGTTCCTAGACAGTTATAGACCTTTTCTTGTTCTACTTGTTTTTTCTAGTATAACTACTACTTAGCTGTAGTATACTGTAAACATGTATCTTGAGCAAGATGTTGCCATAAATTATCATATGTCATATCAGCTCCTATCTTTACTCTGGTGTATTAATGAATACAAAAGAAACATTTATCCTCATAGATCGTAAATCTTTTGATGCAGTAGATGGGTATATAAGACAAGTTCGAGAAGAGCGTCATGATAATGTTGTCATTCTTATAGTAGGAAACAAGTGGATTTACAAGTACAGAATATATTCTAACCACCTGTTACTAAATTTTAACTAGGACAAGAGACAAATTAAAAACAACAGAAGGAGAAAGAAAGGCTACAGAATTGAAAGCAGATTTTGGTGGAAACTTCAGCAAAGACTGGATGCAATGTTAAAGATGTTGCAGTTCAATCACATATACTTGATATTTTAAATTGAAGAAACATGTGTACTTTACAGTTTTAATTATGCTTAAATATACCTGTTAACTATAAACAATAGACCACGCATTACATTATATTGTACACCAGTATTGACACATACATAGTACACCAGTACTGACACATACATAGTACACCAGTATTGATACATACATTGATATTAATATGTATATTTTAGCTGTGTTGAAAAGAGTTAGTTCTGTCTATATTGATATGTGGGGACAATCAAACAAGCAATCATCAAGGAGAACATAGCAGTATCCTGTTCTTATATATGTATTTTTTATCACATCAACCCCATGTATAGTATTTACATCAGTATTATTATTTGCTATGATTTCTTAACTGAACTGTACTATAGCCCGTTCAACTTACGTCTGCCAATCAGGCTTCTGTCATATTGCCAAGACGCCGTCGTTTTTAAATGTCCATGTTGAAAAAATAGGTAATTGGATTTTTCATGTCTTTATTTTTCATGTCTTTTTAATTGTTTTGTTTAGCCCTCTGATACGAAACTAGCTGCATAAATAACACTTCATAATATCAGCATGGATGTTTGTAATATTTTCCAGCTGTGTTACATTCAGACACATTGCTTCTGTCCCTCTAATAATGTATATTGAAACGTGTCATAATTATTTATCTTGATACCAGCGTATGATTTTATTGAACATTGCCAATGAAATCTCTGTTTGGTAAAACCATATTCAATGATTTTATGTAATAACATATTGCATGCATCCATGAATGTCTAGTTCAAGTTAAGTGTCTGATACTATTTCCTGAATACAACAGTTAACAGTGTATTTACTTGTGGTATAGGCTAGTGTTGTAAGCCCAGACACTTTGCTTAAAGAGGAAGGGCCTGGCCTGACGAGACTTAAGTATAAACAGGTATTGCTTGAGGTTTGGGTTTACCCTTGCATAATCACTTCTTGCTGATTGTTTACAGAAGCCTACGCGCATAGAATTCGTTATATTTATTATGTGTTTGCTTTTATCTTGTGTTATTGTAATTATTATAATCGTTATGCTGTTGAAGATAATATGTATTCATTGAATTATATCTTGGCCAAAGTCTAAGTTAATAGGCGTGGGTCAAGCCAGCTGTTGTCACTGAGCTCGAGGGGGGGAAAACTCGAACTAACTCAAACTAACTACTACCTGTACAAGGTGAACTATTCACGTAAGGTCAAATGGGACCGAGAGAGCTCAGTTTCGGTTTGCCTTTCTCAGCTGGATTCCAACTTCCTGACTTCTACCGATACGAGTTTAACGTTTAAATAGCGTTAGGAAATTGGTCGTTGCCTCAGGAGGAACAAAACAATGAAGACCAGACACAAAGCAGGTTTACAAAGCTCATAAATGGTATCGTAGCCAGTGGGAGTACCGTTAGAACTAGTGTGTAGCTCTTACTTGTAAATGTGCTTAGAGGTTTAGGTTGGGAAAGTGGATGAGCTAGACATGTTAGAGAGATATGCTGATCAAAGGTTCTCTCTTGAAAATCTTATCCTCAGATTCAACAACGTCTTATTGGAAATGAACTGCAATAATGTGGGAAAGGCTGTGTATAAGGTCGTTGCTTGTTCTTGATGATCAATAGAACAGTTTTATATTAGGTTTTTCGTCTCGCTCTATTTAGTATTCTCATTAGACAACGAGTTCAAGAACAGAACACTTTTATAAGTTGTTTTAAAATTCTTCATGAGTACTTAGTTTCATCCATCATTAGCAGCTGCTTTCACCTGTTGTATCCTAAATCGATTGGTTTTAAAGATATTAGTCAACTAAAAAAGTATTCAACTCCTAACTACAACTTAGAGCAGAGATATCCTGATATTGATTGTAGACTAACAGTTGCTGAGTTGTTTTATGGTCTTGAGAGAGAACGTGAGTGTCCTATGTCATACGAATAATTGCTAGACAAGATCTTAATAATTATGCCACTGATAAGATCACTTCTATTGCTGACTTTGTTCAACTCCTCTGGGAACGAGAAGTCATTAAATTGGTGATGTTACTAAACTTCAAGAGTTAGCAAAGTTATGTAATCGCCCAACCTCATTTCAATAATTATTACAGGCGTCATAACATACCACTAGGTAAGAGAATTATTTTTGTGTTACCTTAATATATTATAATATGATTTCTCTTTGTTTATAATTAAAGAAGGTAGATCATCACCTCAGCTTATAACAGGTAAAGATTTGACTATATAGCAATGATCTGATTTATATATATCATGTAGGACATATGAGTACTCCTATACCAGTTAGTGGGGCTACTGAAGACACAAGAACTACTTTAACACAAAGTGCTGGTATGTAAACATCATCAATACAATTAGTCGTCTGTTATATAAAACCACTTCTTTATAAGATGTAGGATTATTAATAAGTATTAATTAAAAACTTTAATATACTTCATGAACTATTTACCTGTGTACATTAATTTCTTAATGATATATTTATTTTATTTAATGATCTTTTGTATTGGAATTTGTTGATAAATATTCATCTGTGCTGTATGTAAACATTATAATATAATTCAATTACGCATTCCATATTACATTGCTATATTAACATTACATACAGTAATGTAATACATAATACATAATATAGTAATTACATATAGAATATAGTAATATATTAATGTATGTGATTTTTTTAACGTTATATGTTGAGGATCAATCCATAATTTAGTATAGGAGTTTTATAAGTAGGGATTTACTAATGTAAATATAGATATCATCCACAATGAATAACTTGATTGATTGCCTTGATAATGAAATAGTTATGAGATACCACTAACACACTAAATCTTCCCATGTTACTTTTAGATCTTTGCTACACAAACAGAGGATTATATGGTATCCGCACATATGGCACCAGGAGATGGTAATGTTAAATATATCAATAGTAAAAATGCTAATAATATTAATAATAATATGAATAAATAGAATTAATAATAAATAATAAATATTTTAATGTAATATCAATATGTGTTATCATTGTTATATTAATATTGTAGATATCATGAGAAAAGATGATATTGTAATTGGGAAAGAAGAACGTAAAGGTCTGTACAGTCATTGTTCTTTAATTTATAGATATTTATTATTAAAGTATTTGTTAATGTATATTCACAAACATACTAATAAGGTGGCATTACCTGTGTTTTGATAATATATAATGGACCATATATTAGGTTGAAACTGATTGTTTTCCTATAGAGTGATTATAATGATTTTTTGGAATTTTAATACGCCAATTAATATAAAGTTGAAAAAGACCTAGATGTTTGGATAGAGAAGTATTTTGTCTTTATATTGATTAAAGTATTAAAATCCCTATAATTATTATAATCCTTTAAATAAAGAAGTGTTAAACTTACCCTCTAAACTACAACCTTTTTATTATCTATCATAAGTTAACAATACTTCTTCTAATACAACTCAACTTATATCCATGGAGATGACATAATAATGTATAATATATATTGTAATAACTTATCATAGCATATAGTATAGCTTCTCTTGTTAATATAGATTCTGTGGGAAATCATCAAGACACAAAGATGAAAGTCAATACTATTGAAGTTAGAGGTAGGTATGAGAAAGTGGAATGATCATCCTTAAGAATCACACAATATAATTTTCCTACTTGATTACATTGACATTGCTGTGATGTTACTTGTCAGGTATTAAATTAGATTATTATTATTATTACTACTATTAGATCAAGTTGACAAAACTCAGCTGTTGAGAATCAAGAACTAAGTCATCAAGGTAAACAGACATACATATATTAAGTTTATATAATAATATAACTTAATATATAATAGATCAGTCTGTTGAAAGTGATAGTAGGGATAGTAAGAGCTAAACCTTCATCTTCAAGTAGCTATACATTCATATGTACATATAAATTATTACACAAAATAGGTCTCAATGGACTTAAAAATGGGCAGTCATTCTTCACCAGAATCATCACCATTAGGTAATATATTATTATACTATACTATAGAAAAGAAATGCCTTAAAAGTGTATTAGGAACATAAAATTTACATTTTTTGCCTAGTATGTGCTGTGTGCAGGGTAGTTAGTCTTCAGGTTGTTCTGATTGACAATCTTTGCCAATTCTCATTATAACTACCAATGAAAAACAGTTACTCATTAGTTATTACTCACTAAATGGGGTTTTAATAATTGACAAAACTTTTTGATAAATTTTATTAACAATACTAGTAGCTCTTTCTAATAACAATTTGCCAAGCAACCTTAATGTTTTAAATAACAAACTAACATAACACATTGTTAACACACACAGTTGTTATGTTCAAATTATTGTTAATTTGACATATATTTTTTCTGATCTAGTTGTTTCATATCGTGGAAGTAGAGGTAAAAAAAATTATATAGCAACTCAAGGAAAATATAGTACCTATTGAAGATCTCAGAGGTTTAATTAGTAGCCAATACATGCATCAACGTCTTCCTAGACTTCTTATGAAACCCAGTGTTTATTGAATGTATTTTCAATAATTATGTATATATTAATCAACTTCCCAGGTTACTCATTAAATCATTAATACAGGATTTTTCAAGTTAAAAACATACTTAATCATTTATGGTAGAAATCAGTAATACAATGACTTCAATGTTTGTTTTGATACTAAATCTTACCACAATGTATAATATATTTCCTTGTTATCATAAATATAAAACAAATGTAATAATTTCATTTTTTTTTGATTTGCAGGTAGAGGAACAGCACAGGCTCCCAGAAGCCTTTAAGGAAATTCAAGATTGTTTTTCTTGGAAATTCAAGTGGTGAGTAAAAAAAACTAACAACAACTGTCCTAAAATTTATTTTGAGCACAGAAATCTAACATGTTGCAAAATTGCCAAGGAAAATAAGATATCTTTGTTAGTTTTTAAAAGCATTAGTTGTGACAATGAAAAATAAACATTTGAGAGTATGGGATGGCTATGGAAGCAACATTATTGTAAATCTTATTTTAAAATTTTCATTAAAATTGACTTAATATATCACATGATACAAAAATAGTCTCTGACTGGAATTAATAGATTTTATTGACATGATCAATTTTATCTTTTTTAGTTGGTAAGACATCACTCATTCTTAGATTTATTTATGACGTTTTTACTGTATTATAGGTATGACATTCTATCTATAAAAACTAATATTTAAGTATACATGTATAATATTATTATAGGCAACAATTGGGACTGATTTCTTGGCTAAAACATTACATTTGGAGGATAGAAGAGTTACGTTAATATATTATTAAGAATAATATTATGGTGATATTATTGTCTGTTATTTACTGCTATATCATTTTGTATACAGGTCAGAGTTCAATTATGGGACACAGCTGGTCGGAGAGATACCGAAGTCTTATCCCTTTATATATTAGAGATGCGTCTATTGCATGGTTGTCTAGTTGACTTATCACTGGTTAGATATACATTCTTCATTAGTAGTCACTTAACATCATAATTTCACATCATTAGTAAGCTCTTTACTAGTAAACATCAGTACTTATCACAGTGACCTAGGATAGCTACCATTAGTAAGCTCTGACTAGTAAACATCAGTACTTACCACAGTGACCTAGAATAGCTATCATTAGTAAGCTCTTTACTAGTAAACATCAGTACTTACCACAGTGACCTAAGATAGCTACCATTAGTAAGCTTTGACTAGTAAAATAGTACTTATGTACCTAGGATTACCATAGTGACCTAGACATAGCAGTACCCATTAGTAAGCTATATATAGTTTAAACATCTAGTAGCTTACTTACCACAGTGACCTAGGATAGCTACCATTAGTATGCTCTACACTAGTAAACATCAGTACTTACCACAGTGACCTAGGATAGTACCATTAGTATGCTTAGTAACTAGTAAAACATCAGTACTTATCACAGTGACCTAGGATAGCTACCATTAGTAAGCTCAGACTAGTAAAATTTTAGTTACCATAGTGACCTAGATAGCTACCATTAGTACTCTAGCTCTACACTAGTAAACATCAGTACTTACCACAGTGACCTAGAATAGCTACCATTAGTAAGCTCTTACTAGTAAACCATCAGTACTTTAAGACATAGATACTACTACACTAGTAAACATCAGTACTTACCACAGTGACCTAGGATAGCTACCATAGTAGCTCTTAAACTCATCTTAGATAGTAAACATCAGTACTTACCACAGTGGACAGTAGGATAGCCTACCATTAGTAGCTTAGTAAACATCAAACAGTGGACCTAGGATAACATTAGTGAACATCAGTAGCTACATAAGTTACAGGACTATTAAATTATTAGTTCTGACCACTGTAAAATTGACCCTTTACTACTCTTAAACATCTAATCTATGCCTTTCCTTTTTCTAACAGACCAAAAAAATCATTTAACGAAGTTGACGAAGTTGGTTGGATAGAGGACATCAGAACAGAACGTGGAAATAATGTTGTATCGTATTAATAGGAAACAAAGTTGATTTACAAGTAAAGACAACATACACAAAGCTAGCTTAAGTTTTATTAACTAGGACAAAAGGAAGATCTTAACTGAAATAGGGGAGAGAAAAGCTAAAAAATAGGAGCAATTTTCAGTGAAGCATCTGCAAAGTCTGGATATAATGTAAAGAAGTAAGTTTATAGTTATCTTAAGCCCTTTGTTAATTGTTTGTACTAATTTTAACAAATTTTAGTAAGTTGTGTAATTGTTAAAATTTAGTAGACACAATTAACAGTAGGTTTATATAAAAACACTCAGACTTAACCTAAAATTGCAATGATTTAGTTATATAGTTTAGTGTACCTGTTATTAAACCTCTGTATTAACGACATCTACATAAAGATAGTCATAAACTATCAATCAACTACATGGAGAAATTTCAAAAATGCATATAATGGTGTAGTTTCATATTGACAATTAACATGTACTTTTATTAAAGTATATGTGTCTTTCCTTTATTGCCTGCCATTATATTGCTTGAGGAAGGTGATGATGAATGACAAACGTTTATTTAAATTGTTATGAGAAAAGTCAACATACTTGTGGAGATATTATTAACTCTTCTATTATGTTGTTAGATGTTTAAAAAAGGTAGTCCTGAGATCATGTGAGCTAATTGAGAAGCAGGAAATGGATGACGAAGAAGGCAGTATCTATTATAATCATTTTATATGTATTACTTATAATGATTATTAGTTAATTCTATTTTAGTAGATTATCATGTTATATGAATCCACTTAGAAATGTATTTGTGAATCTTTAGCTGAGCTATCTATAGGTATTGAAATAACTCCTGCTGTACCTTCCAATGAAATGGATGCACACAGAAAACAACTCTTTCTGTTCATGTTTAATAATTTATTTTTGAATCATAATTAATATCATTTGTCCATTAAATTATTTTTTGTTATTTCAGTTTAATAATATGTACTATAAATGCTATAAAGTTTGTTACTTAAAAACTATGAAATAGTTTTCAACATTATTATCATAGAATAACTACATTTCATGATATACAGCCACAAACTGCTGACAGCAAAAAAAACAATGAGCTGAGACTGCTTGTCACTGACCTTGGAACATTACCAAGTTGTTTAATTTACTATAGCTATTTATCAAAGTAATCAATCATTATATAGTAGGTCGACAAAGTTATCAATGACATAACATGTGTATGACAAGAATTAAGTCAACCATTTATGTCACTCCATCAGCAAGTCAGTGTGTACTATAACACATCTTGATTGGATAGCTCTGACAAAATCAAAGTCTGTTCATTATCCATCTTTTGTCATATGTCGTGAGTTCTAATACCAGAACAACGTTAGTAGTTAGTGTGTACTATAACACAACTGGATTGTAGTGAACCAATGTCTTTTCATTCATTCCATTTTGAAAGAATACCTCAGGAGTTCGTGTTATGCTACACCGTAACGGTATTTGTTTTTGTTTATTAATTGTTACTTGTAAAAATTAAGTGGGTGTGATGTCAGCTGAAGATGGGTGTGTGTTGATATTCATCATATCAAAATGGATCGAAGAGATCAATTTCGCTTCTCTCTTCGGTGGATTGCCCAACGCCCTGACTTATATTGCTAAAGTTTGAAGAAATTACAGCATTAGCTGCTATTCAAACTGTTGCAAGAACAAACCGACGAGGATACAGTCACACAGAGTGCTTCTGAAACTGGTTCAATAATCGTCACCAGCAGGGGCATACCGTTAGAGCAAGAGGTAGCTCTTTACATGTCAGGTACTTAGAAGTTTGGCGTGGAGGAAAGTGATGAGCTAGACACGTTAGAGAAATATGCTGATCAAGGTTCTCCTGAAGCATCATATCTCAGATTCAAGAACTTCTCTTGAAAAAATGAACTGTGGACAATTTGTAAAGGGCGGTGTATAAGGTCGTTGTGCTGTTCTTGATGATAACTAGAACAGTTTTTATATAGGTGTTTTCGTATCTGCTATTTAGTATTTCTCATTAGACATCGAGTTCAAGAACAGAACACTTTTGTTAGTTGTTTTAAAATTGATTCAAGAGAACTTACGTTCATCCGCTTTGTAGCAGCTGCTTACCTGTTGTATCCAAATCGATTTGGTTTTAAAGATAATTAGTAAAGCTAAAAAAGTATTCAAACTCCTAACTACAACTAGAGCAGAGATATCCTGCATATTGATTGTAGGGGACTAACAGTTGCTGAGGTGTTTTATAGTCTTGAGAGAGAGACGTGGAGTGTCTAAGGTATACGAATAATTGCTAGGCAAGATCTGAATAATTATGCACCTGATAAGGCACTTCTATTGTGACGTTGTCCAAACTCCTCTGGGCACGAGAAGTCATTAAAGTTGGTGTGTTACTAAACTTAAGAGTAGCAAAGTTAGTATCGCCCGACCTTCTTCAATAATAATACAGGCGTAATAACCCATACAATAGGTAAGAGGAGAGAAATATTTTTTGTGTCCCTTATATGTTATAATATGATTTCTTTTGTTTAATTAAAGAAGGTAGTCATCACCTTCAGCTTATAACAGGTAAGATAAACATATAGCAATAATTGATTTTATTATTATAGTACATATGAGTAATCCTAAAAAGTTAGTGGGGCTACTGGAGGACACAAAACTACTTTAACACAAAGTGATGGAGTAGTTTTAGGAGATTTTGTAAAGAAATGTTCCTTCTGTTTAAGGTTTATTACTATAATTATTTGTTCCTTTTAATGCCCTAACTTCTTGAAAGGTTTTGTAGTCCACCAGATCATGGGATAGTCACATCTATTACTGAGATCTAAGCTTCTAATCTCATTTAGTAACACTTCCTAATTAAGCTACACAGTTACATTGTTACAAACTTATTAATATGATATTATACAATCAGAAAAACGCTGTGAGCAATTTATGTGTACATGTGGATATATCAATTCTTTTTAGTATAGCTAATAGAAATTGTTCATGAAGTAGAATCCAAACGGTGTTATAGTTTTAATATGTGCTGACTTTTTGTGTTAAGGTCAACATTTAATGAACAATTCTAAAACTAAATTAGTTACAAAGTAGTGGAAATAATTAAGAAAGTCATTTAGTTATTACCTTATCATATAAGTAATGACATATATGGATATAAATCATCATTATTTTGTATGACTGCTATATAACTGTATTGTTATGAGGATCTACTACCAAACAGACAATTAATGTATATGCACATTACAGCAGGGGGGAGATGGTTGTAAAAAATCAATAACAATGGATGTCCTTAATTATCTTAATTTTTAGGATATCATGAGATTAGATGTATTGTAGTGGTAAAAGAAGAGCCTACACGTTTGTGTTAATCATTTGATTGCATAGTATTAATAGGGTTAAAAAGAAGCCTAAGGAGGAAGGGCAGCTGTTGATTTTGATTAATAGTAAAAGTCCATATTTGATTAAGTCATTGACTCTTTGATGCTTCAAATTTTCTACTGAGTCAATGTACTCACATAATGACCTTTTATATCTATTGCATTGGTGCATTAGATAGTTAAAACACTGTTTGTGTATTTTACTATGAAGATCAATCAATTATGAATAATGTAGTCTTCCTTATTATAATGTAGATTCTTTAGAAAGGAGACAGAAGACATGTGTTAATGTTTATTAAGATTACAGTATAAGGAAATGGTTGGCGATATAATTAGCATAATGTTGTCTGTGTTGGAAGTTTGACATAGTGCTACTATAATGTAATCTATTACTAATGGGTATGTATTGTTGATCGCAAGTTCACCTTATAGGTGGAAGTAGAACCAGATGATCCAACAATCTCAGAAACTTCACAACCATCTTAGGGTAAACAGAGATATATGTACTTTATGATGTATGTTATTATGATGCTATGTATGGATCCATAATGTAGAAAAAAGATGGTGGACAATGTGCGGTAGCTATACCTTCAGGTAATACTCTTACTACAGATAACACAGAATATGACAACGGTGTGACACTTACTCAATCAGAGATCACCTTCTGCCTCTAGTCATCTCCAAACTTTACGACCATCTTTAGGTAAACACATATAGATATATATTTTATGATCTATGTTTACATGTTGATTATGTAGAAACGGTGGGGGGGGGGTAGAAATAGAAGTCGCGATGGTTGGAAGTTGACAGCTACACCTTCAGGTACGATTTTACTAGCAGATCACACTGAAGATATCAAAAGTGTGCACTCTTACTAGATCAGGATCACCTCTCCGATCCGAACTTACGACCATCTTTGGGTAAACAGAACATATTATATATCTTATTATCAATGTTTTTATATGTTGCTATGTAGACATAATGTAAAGAAGTATAGAGAAGATGTGGACAAGTAAGAACCACACTTCAGGTACTACAAACAGAATCACACTGAGATAAAAGGTGGACACTCTACTAAATCAGAATCACTGCCTCTCAGAACTCAGGACCACTCTAGGTAACAACAGACATACATGTATTTTAGACTATTTTGTACATGTTATTATACAGATCCCATATAGAAAAAGGTAATGTACAAATGGCATGTACAGCTTCTAAGCACTACCTCTTGAAGATCGCAAAAGGTGAATTTCTAGAAAGAGCAAGTTTGCATCAACACAGTCTGCTCATTCAGGTAGTCACTTCATCTTTGACTTATTATAACTATGGAATTATGTAGATCAGAGGAGTATTAGAACCAGTCTCCTCCTCCAAGTTAGTTAATGTTTGTTCTCTTAACACTGGCTATATTGTCTTTATCGTGTCTGTTTTGTTAAATTTTCTGTTTTGTTAAATCCATATAGACTCTCAACTTAGTTTATAGAATAAAACAATAGAGTACAAATAGAATGGACCACAGGCTAGACCAACTATGAAACGGTAGTGAATATCATTCTGCAGCCCACTCAACAACGTAATTACAATAACTTAAATTCTAATTCATTTTTTTTAATAATTGTTAAGGTCAAAAACTTTCAATGATAAGATACTAGTGGCACTTATTCATCAAAAAAATATGATCAATAATCATCCTGCGTTTACATGATATGTAAGCTTAAGTGATAAACCAAACATGATAATTATTTTTATAAATACATGTCTAAATGTAATACATGATTTTTAGATTGTTTGTTTCACACTTCTATTGTCTATTGTAATGTATGCTATTGCCTCCGCTATTTTGCTGAGAGGAACAAAAAATTAACCAGCACAATGTTATTGGTGCTATATGTGTATTATTAACATTAATATATATAATATTAATAATATTAATGCATTGATAAATGCTTCAATTGGGCATTACCAATCAAAGGTTTTTAATTTAATAATAATGTCTACAACTAACTTCAAAGTTTTTTCAACTCTATAGTCTTCAAAATTAGCAAAAGTCCATTTTTTAAAACCATAAAAGTACCATTAGAAATTTTTAGAATGGTTTTTCTATTTTCTGCCTACCCACAATGGAAGCCAGGCATCTTAACATCATCCATTTCAATATTCTTATACTGTTAAATTACATATTATACTTTTACTTTTAGGTGGTTGTCATAACAATACCTTATGATTTTTCAATTCTTTGGAGGATTGGCCTTGGAATTACATATGGTATTCTTTTTAATCATTCACAAAATCAAATCTGTGTCAAACGTGACAGTTTATGGTGCAAATATCATCGCCCAATATTCGTCAGCTCTGACAGTTTTATGTCAAGTACTTCTATTGACATTTCTTTATCAACCCTGGCACAAAATCAGCTGCCTTTACCAAACACTACTGTAAAAAACTTACTTCTTTAACAGATGATCATTGCCACCTCAATACTTACACAACTAAGCCCAAACCTCTTTATTCGAGATGGTTACACTATGATGTTTTATGAAGATGAACCTATTAATCTAGCACCTGGTTAAGTCTCACTTATATTATGAGTGCTTATTAACATCCTCTGATCCAGGATGTCTAAGACTATATCTCTTCAACTCTTACAGTGCCTATGACTCATTTCTACGGTACTGATAACAATACTGTTAATAACTATGTACTCGATCACGATTGTGTAAAGTTATGT
Source organism: Gigantopelta aegis (assembly GCF_016097555.1). Taxonomy (NCBI): domain Eukaryota; kingdom Metazoa; phylum Mollusca; class Gastropoda; order Neomphalida; family Peltospiridae; genus Gigantopelta; species Gigantopelta aegis. The sequence goes on from NW_024533196.1 coordinate 70,033, forward strand.
CCTTCAGGACCCGCCAGCTCAACGTAATAGTATTTGATTCACTGAACAAAGCCAATATTAATTTCCGTGCCGTTGAGACTGTCCCTGGTCAGATTGCCTTTGATGCTAATGTATCTGTTATACCAAACTTATTATGATATAATGGTTTAAAATCGCCTTGCTTCATATCACCTTTCTTCCACCTTTCCTCATCCTTCCGTGTTATTGACAGATGCACTCCCTTATAAAGTATTTTGCTTCGAAGTCAAGAAAAACAATATCTGCTTTCTTTATTGTTTTTCTAATGACCAATCGTTAATTTGATCTACCACACCAAACTAAGATGCCACCTATACCCTTGACAGTTCCTACGCATTTCTCTGCTTATGATGGCTATGATTCTATTAACAATACATTCTGATTGTCTGGTTATTTTGTGTTGTTGTTGCTATTGCCATTGTAAGAGGAAAATCGTACTAATACACTTAAAAGTGATTTGTTAAAGTAACTGGTGAAAAACAAGTTCCTAGATGAGAAATTATGAGTACACACTTAAGGAGTCTTCATGTACTTCCTTTCTCTATATTATATATATATCGATATAATTTTGTGGTTTCATATTATGTTTATATGATAATTGATTTTGCTTTTCTTTTTGATTTTTACAATACAAGTTGATTTCAAATTATTTACTTACGAGGTCATTATCAAACTATTATTAGCTTGGTGATATTTCAGTAACTGAGTTGTCCATACTTTCCTATTTTCATTTATATGACTATATATTTTTTCTGTTTTATCAAAATTAGCAACTTTATACTACTTTCATAAAGAGTTTGACCGTTATGGCTTGTATTATGCTAATCCTAATGATGATATCAAACCACAAGTATCTATTGCTAATACCATTTGGTTTTGGTTACTTTTTCAAATATATCATTTTTTAAAAATTATAAATCTAATTTTGATAATTAACCAAAAACAAAAATGAAAATGCCGTAGTATTAATAATAGTTTTAGTTAACTATTCATCCATAGAGATAGAGCAACATTTAGTGTCCATTTTGAGATGAGGACTTCAGTATCCTATTTAGAACAAATAAGACTTCCACTTAAAAGTCTTCCAAAAGACAACTTACAAACATGAACCACACCATTGCTTCTTTCAAATGTTGATATTACTTAGGAATGAAATTTGGTATAACAACTTGTATTTCCAGTCATGTGGTTGTATATCTACCATCACTACTGGTTGACATTATAGTAGGTCAGAACAGAATAAACGAAACTCATTAGGTGTTCTTGTTAGCAACGAGATAAAATTCATACTCTAGTATCTAGAGAAGATATACTTGTTAGATTTAAAATAATGTTTTTTAATAGTATTTCAGGACCAAGTCATGTGATGTCAAGTTCACAGCAAATATAGTCATCTAAAACGTAAAACTATATATATACAATGTATATATTGGTTTTCCCTTTTTAAACTTGAGATGAGGCACTTATTAAACAGTAAGTTACACATAGAATACACCAATAAGGACTTTAAAACAGTCACTATACATACTCTCCGCTTCAGTTCTTGAACATCCTTAATGAACTCACACTTTTCAGTTTTTTTAGCAAATATAGTTGTTATAATGAAGTTGTATTTTGCATTTATCTTATCAAAACTGATGATATCTTTCACAGCTATACAATAAATCAAAGCCACAAATATTCATTATAGTGTGTAGTGTGGGAGAATATAGTTTACATAATTATCTAATGGATTGTACAAAGTAGGGAGTATTTTGATGACATTTTAATTATATTTATCATAACAATGTCTCATATAGTACTTTCAATTTCAAATCCTTACCAATTATTATTAGTTCATTACTTTCATCACAACATATATATGACAGTTAGGTTGATATTACAAAGACTATAAAGGCAATCAAGATGTTAAATATAAGTATCTAATGATTGTTATTCAAAATGAAATTGAAAATGTGCTAATCTAATCCAATATCTCTTCAAAAGTTATTTTTATTTTTGTATCTACTTGCTCTATAACTGTCATTGTTATAGAGCCTACTACCCAACAGATAATTATATGTATCTGCACATACAGCAGGAGATGGTAGTTTTAAATATCATAATAATGTATGTCATTTATGGTATATTAATATTTTTGTAGCTATACATGAGATTAGATGATATTGTAGTGGGTAAAGAAGAGCCTAAAGGTTTGTGTTATCATTGTTTACATAATATATAATAGGGATTAAGAAGACTGGGGGAGGGCATGGCAGCTGTGATTTAATAATATTAAATGTCCTTATTTGAAGTCATATTGACTCTGATGCTCAAATTTCTACTGACAATAGTAACTCATAAATGACCTTATAACTACATTGTATTAGATAGTAAAACACTGTTTTGTATACACGATAGATTGATAATGTAATAATGTAGTCTTCTCTTCCTCTATTCCATGTAGATTCTTTAGAAAATGAACAAGAGATAATATTAATTTTGTTAATGCTAGGAGTGTAGAAAAAAAATGAATGGTATGTCTATAGCATTTATCATAATGTCTATTGTTAAGTTGACATAGTGTTATATAAATGTATGTATTACTATATCAGATATGTGTGATCTCAATGTTCATCCTTATAGGTGACCCAGATGATCAACCATCTCAGAACTCACAACCATCTCTAGGTAAACAGAATATATGTAATTTATGATGTATGTATTCATGGGATGCTATGTAGATCTAAATGTAGAAAAAGATGGTGACCAAGTGAAGCTATACCTTCAGGTACTATTACTACAGATCACACTGGAAAATAGCAAAGGTGATCTCTCTACTAAAATTAGACTCACTTGCCTTCTCAGAACTCACGACCAATCTCTAGGTAAACAGGACATACATGTATTTTATGACATATGTGGTCATGATGCATATAGAAAAGATTGTGGACAAGTGTTATCTACTTAACCTCATGTACTACTATACAGATCACCTGAAGGTAAGAAAGGTGGCACTCTACTAATCAGAATTATTGCTTTTCAGTATATACACCACTTATTGTCATATGCAATATTACCAGGTTTTTCATTTAGGGGGGTGGAGGGGCATTTGCCCCCCCCCTTGCCAGAGTCTTGCCCCCCCTCCTTGGAAATTAGTTTTTTTAGCCATTTTTTCCAAGCCCGGGGTAATTGGATGTAATGAACACAGAACTGAAACTCAACACAAGGAATATACAGCATAAGATAACCTTAGGCTAAACATAAGGATTATGTACAGTTTTTAACCTAAACACCAATAGTCTGGGTGTTAAATTACTCCTAAGTGCCTTATCAGCACCAGTATAACTTGGTCTATAAGTGTCTTATCAGCACCAAAATATGGTCTCTCAATCATGTCATTTGAAAACCCACAATATGGTCTGAAAATGTGCGGAAGCGATTTCAGAGGGTCTAAAATTCAGAAATTTTCTGGGGGACAATGTTCCCAGACACCACTAGAGGACGTGCTGTTGCACACAGTCCCTTACCCCACTAAATTTTCTCAAAGTATTATTTTGCCCCCTCCCCTTGTCCATTTTTCTAAATGAAAACCCTGATTACCTCCATGTATAATATATCTCTGAACTTTATTATCTAATCTCTACTACTTAATGACCTATATATAATAGATAGCAATGTAGATAGAGAGTGGACAGTCCAATATCAGGTTATCCAAGTAACAACATTAGTTTTGTATCTATAATTAGTGACATTTTACTATAATTAGATGACAAATGTTACTATATATAATAGATAGCAATGTGATAGAGATGTGGACAGTCAATATTCAGTTGATCCAAATCCAAGTACAACATTAATTTGTATGTATAGGTCCACTGAAAATAGAGATGTTTACTCACTCTACGCAAGAATCACCCCCCTTTAGTAACGCAGTTAAAACCTTAAATTCAATTTATATCTATACCATAGATCAAAGAGATGGTATATCCAGTTCCTCCGACTTTTGATCTAGGTATAACACTATATTGACAGAGTATGTAATATCATTGATTCATTCTCAACTTTTATAGGTAAAAGAAATAAAGACAACAAAGAAGGCTCATCTTCAGGTTATAACTGAACTACATCATTGCATGGCCTAGCTTTAACTTTTTTTTAACTGCAGAGATATAGACAACACATTATTATTATTATCATTATTATTATTATTAATTATTATTGTTATTATTATTATTATTATTATGATGATTATTATTTATTATTATTATTATTGTTATCTTTAATTTCATGTGTAGGTTCTTCAGGGAGAATCTACTAAAAAAACGTCCTTCAAACACAAAGTTTAATTGACAACAAACTGTCAACACTTTAAAACCTAGTCTAAAGTTTCTGGCTCTTTTGAATCAACAGGTAATTATAACTAACTATATATTTATTGCTGGATATCAAAAATATATGTCTTCTATGACAACTAATTTTATAAATTTAACCAATAATAAATATTTCTATTGCAACAATGTATACATGAAGATAAATCCACGTAGTTTGCCTCTTGGAGGTAGTAAACATCAACAATATTAATGTTATTTTTTAAATGATGATTGTGATGAAAATATATGTTGTCCCGTAAAATTTTAAATTTTGTTTGCTTTGTTCCATAAAGCGTGACAATCCAAAGGGAGACCCTCGTCGTACCACATGTAACTATTCACTATTGTCAGAAAGACAACGTAAAAATGTTCCAACATCAAATGTAAGTGTCATATATGACAGTTGAATATATATAATGTAATTATATATAACTTATAATTAATTAAGATTATAAAAATATCCAGAATGCTTTATTATGTATTACCTATGTCCATTAAGATAGTATCTATAATAGCTTTTGTGCTAACATAAGCACAAAGATATATAAAGTCATTTATTTATATTTAGGTTGTGCTTGACATTATATAATATTAATACCAATACCATTGTTGCTAGCTTGTTGTTTCTCTTGGTACAACAACTGTTATTCTTCATTTTTTACCACCAACCTCAGTCTACCATTGAAATAGTGATACTTATAAAGAGTATATACAAATCGACCAATGCTAGTTACCTCAAATAGTTTTAACAACAGCTACTCTATTAATTTTACAATACTAAATCCTGACTCAAACTCAGCTGCTCTTACCAAACGCCATGTTAATAACTTGACTCTTTTAACAAACAAATCATTACCACTTCCTCATATTACACAACTATTTCCAGACTCTTTTATTCGAGACGGTTACAACTATGATCTTCATAAAGATGTACCTATTAATCTATCACCCTGGTTCAAGTCTCACTTATTATATGAGCGCTAATTCGACATCTTCTGATCCAGGATTCCTTAGACTATATCTCTTTGACTCTTACAGTGCCTACAACTCATTTCTAGGGTACTGATACCTACTACTTAATAACTATGTTACTCGATCACATTGTAATAAATGTCAGTACTTCAAGGACCACCGCTCATCAATATAGTATTTAATATCACTGATGAAACAGGCCAATTATTATGTTGCTGTTGAGGACTCCTGGTCAGATTGCCTTTGATGCTAATGTATCTGTTATACAAAACTTATTATGATACAAATTGGTTTAAAATGCCCTGTTCCTATCGCCTTTCTTCCAGTAAACCTTCCTGTATTATTAACAGATGTAATCACAAAGCAGTTCTTAACAATTTTGTCTGTTTTGACATGAAGAAAGATGACACATGTTTTTCTTATTGATTCTACAGTACAGTGACTGACCTACCAAACTGAGACTGCCATTTTTAATGGCAATTCTTCTACACATTTTTTGCTACATTAGCTACAGCAGTTCTGTTTCTACTAGCAGTTCTGATTGCGTTTATTAATAAAATGCTGTTGCTGTTCTTTGTATAGGAAGGATAAAAGTAACAGTACAGACCTGCAAAGGTATGATGTTTTAAGCACTGAGAGTGATGATAGAAGTGACTTGTCCCCAAGAAATGTAATTGTGTATAATTGTCTTGTTTGACTATGCAAAGTTTGAGGGGTCGTATCAGGCCTGATTATATAGTTTTATCAAAATGCCAATTTTTTTCTCTCTTATACTTTACTGTACTATAATAATTAATTATATTTTGCACAAATACATCTTTTCGTTATGTTGAGGATTATGTATATTTCTATCAGTAGTATATTTTCATTATATTAAATTTATATTTTACTCATTATTTTTAATAAACTTATCTATTTGATAAGAACGATTTGATTTAAGGGTCTTACATTTTTTGCAAGAAAGCGGCTTTTCTCTTGTACTATTGGTTTTCAATCTTTTACTCATTTATACTTTAATAAACTTATTTAATTTATCTGTAAATCTCATAATTCTTTATCACTTTTCCACCCATGTGTGTATGAATGTAATAGTAATATTCATAATGATAAATAAAAAGCCAAAAAGGGGTCCCAACACTTACTATTCATGTAAAAAAAATAAATTTTTTTTATTGCAATTAAAGAAAATAAATCCATTGTTGAAAACTAAAAAGATAATGTCCAATGTATGCAAGATGTGAAAATTAAATACTAGTGTTCATGACAATTCTCACTAGTCAGAAAATGACTTTATTATCATTTTAAGTTGAGACAATCTCTACCCTGTACAAGAACAAATAAAGATAATTCCATTAAACATACTAATTCCAAAGAACAACTACAAACATTAACCACACCATTGCTTTTCCCATGTTGATTTTTATCATATCATGTAATTACATAACAAGCTTTACTCCCAGTCTGTGCCTGTATTTTTAAACATCACCACTGGTTGCATTTGGAGGGATCAGAACAGAATAAACGAAACTCGTTTGGTGCTTGTTAGCAACAAGATAGAGATCTAATCTAGTGTCCTAGAGTAAGATAGACAATATTAGATTTTAAAAATGCATTTCATAGTATTTTAGGACAAAAACATAATTTCAAGTTTAATAGCACGATGTAGTCACCTAAAACAGTAAACTATATAATACAATGTATAATATTGTGTTTTCCTTTTTACTTAGGAGGACACATTATTAAACAGTAAGTTACACATAGAATTACACAATAAGGACTTTAAAACAGTCACATAAATACTCTCCATTCAGTTCTTGTTAACATCCTTAAGAACTCACACTTTTCAGTTTTTTTAGCAAATATATAGTTGTTATAATGAAAGTTGTATTTGCATTTATCTTATCAAACTGATGATATCTTTCACAGCTATAAAATCAAAGCCACAAAATATCATTAATGATGTGTGTAGTGTGGTGAGAATATAGTTTTACATAAATTATCTAATGGATTTAAAAAGTAGGGAGTATTTTGATGACATGTTTAATATATTAGTATGATAACAATGTCTCAATATAGTACTTTCAATTTAAAATCCTTACCCATTATAATTAGTTCATACTTTCATCAAAACATTATATAGACAGTTAGGGTTGAGATCTACAATACTAATAAAGGCAATCAATGTAAATATAAGTATCTATGATTGTTTTATCAAAGAAATGAAGTGAAAATGTGCTAACATCGGAATCCAATATCTCTTCAAAAAGTTATTTTAGTTTTGTATCTACTTGCTCTATAACTGCTCATTGTATATCGAGCCTACTACCCAAACAGATAATTATATGGTATCTGCACATACAGCAGGAGATGGTATGTTAAATATCAATAATAATGGTATGTCATTTATGGTATATTAAATATTTTGTAGATATCATGAGATTAGATGATATTGTAGTGGGTAAAGAAGAGCCTAAAGTTTTTGTGTTATCATTGTTTACATAATATATAATAGGGATTAAAGAAGACTGGGGAGGGAATGGCAGCTCGTGATTTAATAATATTAATGTCCGTAATTTGATACATTGACTCTGTGCTCAAATTTCTACACTGACAATAGTAATCATAATGACCTTTATTACTACATTGTGTATTAGATAGTAAAACCACAGTAGTACTATTGGTTTCACTCTTTTACTCATTTTATTACTTTTAATAAACTTATTTAATTTAATCTGTAAATCTCATAATTCTTTATCCCTTTTTCCACCATGTGTGTATGAATGTAATATATAATATTCATAATGATAATACAAACAGAAAAAAAGGGGGCCAACACTTTACTATTCATGTAAAAAAATAAAAGTGTTTTTTATTGCAATTAAAGACAAGAATCCATTGTTGACAAACTAAAATAATGTAAATGTATGCAAGATTTGAAAATGAAAAATACTAGTGTTCAATGACAATTTCTCACTATTCAAAGAAAATGACGTTTATTATCCATTTTAAGTTTGAGACAATCTCTAACCCTGTACAGAACACATAAAGATAATTCCACTTAAACATACTAAGTTTCCAAGAAACAACTTACAAACAGAACCACACCATTGCTTTTCCAATGTTTGATTTTATCATATCAATGTAATTAACATAACAGCTTGTACTCCCAGTCTGTGCCTGTATTTTTAACATCACCACTGGTTGAAAAACATTTGGTAGTGATCAGAAACAGAATAAACGAAACTCGTTTGGTTGCTTGTTACAACAAGATAGAGGATCATAATCTAGTGTCTAGATTAAGATAGACAATATTAGATTTAAAAAATGCATTTCATAGTAATTTTAGGACAAAAACATAAATGTCAAGTTTATAGCAAGATGTAGTCGCATCTAAAACAGTGAAACTATATACACTGTATGTATGTTTTTTCTATTTACTAGAGGATATCATGTTATTAAACAATCATCTACCAAAAAATTACACAATAAGCACTTTAAGGCACTTGCTACATACTACTCTCAATTTACTTCTTGAACAAACTCACTTTTTTTAGTTTTTTTAGCAAATCCTTGAAGTCATCATTAGTAAACCAAGTAGATGCTGTATCATCTTCTGCTTCTGTCTGCATTATCTCCTTTTGTCTAGCCACTACTCATCAACTGAAGCTGAGTAGTGAAGTAGTAAGGAAAAGGCATTCTTTTTTAAAATCTTGTAGGTAGCTTCTCCCTCATATTATTTATATCTTCATTTAAAGCCATATCAAACAACGAACCCCAAAGGACTAAGATCAATGAAGCAACCTACTGTGGTCTTGTAAACTGATACAACCAAATTTATATGGGGTAACTGGAAATGAGATTACACAATCTTTTATACAGTAGCGTATGATTGTTATAATGAAAGTTTGTATTTGCATTTATCTGTATCAAACGGATTTGAGATATCTTTCACCAGCTAACGAATCATAGCCACAAATATTCATTATGATGTGTGTGTAGTGTGGGAGTATATAGTTACATAATTATCTAATGGATTGTTAAAATTAGCCAGTATGTTGATGATTGTTTTATTATATATCATAACAATGTCTCTATAAGTACTTTCCCAGTTCAAAATTCTTACATTTATTATTAGTTTCATTACTTTCATCAAAAACATATATATGACAGTTAGTTGATATTACACAGATTAAAAGGCAATTAGATGTAATATAAGTATCTAATATTGTTATCAAAATGAAATTGGAAAATGTGCTAATCTGAATCCACTATCTCTTCAAAAAGTTAGATGATTTTATTTTATTTTCACCTCTGAAGATAGATACAGTTCGTATACTAACAATAGGAAATGATATAAATATATTTTAATTATTTTAACTTACCAACATGACCATACCATTGCTGGTCTACTAGTTTTCTTATTTCATCAACATAAGGATTAACATCGATATCTCCAGTCCCTCTGGTTTACTATACAATAGTTACCACTGCTTACACATTTTAGAATCACAGTCAATACATACAGAACTCATCAGATTGTTTATTAACAGTAAGAAGTATAGAAAAACTGAAGTTTCTAAAGGAAAACAAATTATTACCCAGCCAGTGCTTATCTATGTAGATGAATCGATACTTTGACATATACTTTGGATTACGATTAGCTTTAATTAGCTTTACATAACTAGTAATATACTTCAAAGTTAGGACTTTATCCTAGACGAAACATTTGCATTAACGATTAGATTTAATACGAAGTACAAAGTATAGACCTCTTCAACTTTAAATGGAATAGCAACATTGAATTATCTAACATATAAACTACAACCAGAATATCAAAAGTATAATATATAGATAGTCAACACAGTACATAATATTTATGAGTATATAATTATATTATCATATTGATATTAATTATAATTACTGAGTATATATAAGTTATGACAACATACCGATTTTAGTGTTATCAATAAAGCTTTGAGTCATCACAACTAAAACCAATTAAAGGTATAGACTTAGGATCTTTTTCCTGGCCTCTTTAATTATTTCAGAACTGTCTAGCCACAACATCGGGACCTGAGCTGAGTATGCAATGGTAAGTAAGAGAGAGAGACCTTTATCCAAATCTTGTAAAGGATTGTGATTTTCTTCATTAGCTACATCTATGACATCAGAGGATCCAAAATGATTTACGGTTCTCCTTTTTTTCCATATTATTACACAGGTGGGAAAAGAAGGCCACTTAACAGGATATCAAATTAATATATTAACAATTCAATTAACCTCAGAATTGGGTTTGACAATCCAAACAGTGGGGTGTAACCCAGTGAGGGTTATCATAGGTGTTATATGAAGCAACATATTATTAATATTTAAAAAAATACTATAAAAAAATTCAACAATTGTAAGGACTCAGTTGATAACAGGGAGACTTTCTTATATGTGAAACCTTTCCAAACCCTCTTTGATTTGTTATACCAGAGCGACAGAAAATGTACATTAACCACTAAAAATATAATAACAAAGACAACACGAAAAACACAGCTGCTACCTAACACTAGCAAAAAACAAAACATGTGAATGTAGCATTCAATTTTGAAGAAGACACGGGATGTCAAGATGGTTAATTTTTGAGCCAAACCCGTTAGCTTGGTAAAGTATATAACAAGAACAGTTGACGTTGACTCGAAGTTGTAGACAATTGAATGGTTACAGTTGTTGTCCCATTAGATACAGTTCATATTGTGTTGTTAGTAAATAGGTCTTCATAGTTGAGATATTTCTCTTTTGGCTGTAGTCTTGTATCGAAATGTAGTGCCTTCTTTAGGACAGTTTTAACATAAAGAAATAATAGTCTGAATTTGTATAACAATGTGACATTAACACAAATGATATGTCCAGGGACCAACCAACAAACAAGAGGTTGTTGAAATGTAGGTATACCCCAATCGAAGAGCTAGCATAGTTCTTGAATCATTTTTTCAGTTGTTATAACATATAATGTAGCATGGGTGAAACCAGATACATTCCCAAGACATATTCCTTTTAGAACCTGAGAACCAGCTAATAAATAAACATATATTTCATTAATTAAGATAGGCTGGTTATCACTATTGTTTCTGGTTAAACATTTTATACTCAGTTTTATAACGTATATTAATAAAGCTTGAAGAAACAGCAAAACATACATCGATGTTCAGCGTCGCCATGTAAAAATTAATTCAGAGATTTTAATAGCTTTACTACTACTTGAATATTTCCCAATAATGGATTGTATCATTCTCTGCTACAACTATTTGTCTTGATTTGCTAGTAAAGGGTAAGTCCTGGATATTAGGTAGCATAATGAATAAACCACAGGAATATCAGACAGAACAAGCAACAAGAAGGGACACTCCTAATACAATAGATAATATAGACATTTGTTATTGTGTTTTGTTGGAGTATAGAGCAATTCTTGATGGTTGTCTGAAAGAAAAAAACATTTTTAGTGTGAATAGGTAAGTATGGCTAGCTATCAAAACTATCTAATCTAAAAGCAACCTTAAAGACTAACCAACTAACCAAAGACACGACCTTTTTTCACATGTTTTGTTATGGTCTGATCTTATATGTGGCACGTGCATGCATTAGTAGTTTAGTGATACAAAGAGTCTATGCCTCATTACGGCCATTATGCAACACTAGTAAACATAGCAACCTTTCTTGTACAAATTATGTCAATATTTGTACTATACTTTACAATTTTTACAATAATAAGAGCCACTGTATTTACCAAACATATAATTCATATAAACCTGTTGGTCCAATTAGATAACATAATTATATATACTGATCCTCACTGTACGTTTCTTTGCTCAAACCTTTCCTTGCTAGCATCAGCAGAACACACAATATGGTTGTTAACTACTTGATTTAGTGCAGCTGTAGCAACAGGTTTCATTCAATTTCCAGTAAACAAAATCTTCTAAGAAATTAAAGAATTGTTCATTTTCTTTAGCAACTTTTTAGCCCGTATTCCAGCATAGCTTTTTATCTTTAGTATTCATTGCCCCTTTTCCATTGCTAATCAGAAAGTCGCTTTTGATATCTTCTATTTCATCGTTTGTCAGCTTTTCAACAGTTTGAGCAAAATACTTGGTAGCCATTTAACTTTAGCGGATTGTTTTCTTCAGTTAGTGAAGAGGGTGGAGTGTTTATTAAGGATATATCAAACAATATACCAGTACATTGGAGGTATGAGTCATCTATTTTTATTACCCAATAGTTTATATGCAGATATAATTAATATTAATATTTAAGAAGAATTCAGTGTAGTCTGATGTATAGTTGCTATAAACAACTCCCTTGTTTTGTTTTGTTTCATTTTGTAGAGATGCTAGAATTGGTGCTTGTTTTTATGTTAGAAAACTCGGCAAACTGAACCAACTCTCAACATTGTTTTCAAGCGATTTTCAATTGAATTCTTAAGGAATCAAAATTCAAAGACCAAAGTCTTCGTACTTGTAATTTATTACAAGTGACTCATAATCAAGCATAAGTTCCAGGGGTTCATACAGGGTTTGAACTTGGCGGGGGTGGGGGGGGGGGGAGGGGTTCAGTCAATGCTCCTCTTTGTGTCCCACACAGTATTGTATTTATATATACCTCATGCTGTATTTCGTTGTTCTTTCTTTAGAAAATAATCACTTATTGGTATACAATGTAAAATGTAACAGTTGTTCATGCATGTTAGCAAATTTTCCATATATACCATGTCATTGTACTACTACAATATAAAATTAGATATTAGTATTATTACTTTAGACTAAGAGTAGAGTAGAGTAAAATGGACCTCAGGAACATTCTTTTCAAGAAAACTGTTGAACCTTTGATTTCTTTTAGCTCAATTGTTAGCAGTATTAGTCTATAACTCCTGATAGTAAGTGTATTATTTATTTTTACACCAAACATATCACTCAGCCTCAAATGTCATTTTCTATCACTTGCCTTATTATCGTAGATAGAACAGGTCTTTATAATCACAATAAATATAGTTAAAACATTCCAAATAAAGGCTTGCCCACAACGGCACTATTATAATATATTATTAATAAATAAACGATCTAAATATAGTTACATTCTTTGGTTTCCAAGAGCTCTACACTGGCACTTTAACCAATTAACATGTGATAGTCTCACACTCCTTTCCCCTTCATTATTTCTAATTGAGAGGATCCTGTTATAGTTTGCTATAATTGTTAACTCTCTATCACTTATAAATAGGAGGGTAATGATGTGCAGCAAGTTTTCAAAATAATATCTAGGAAATTAGATTTGTTGTATTTGTTAGAAGAAATAAACAAAGTCTATGGTCTGATATAGCAACCACTTTCAAAGTTAGAATATGAGAGTTTAGCTTATAATGGCAGCTCAGATGTTAAAAAACTTGGTGAAGCTTACAATAATAGATAGAAGGTGATGATAATACTGCATTACATGGAGGACCAATCATTGAGGCAGTGAAAGTTGAAATCACTGATAACCATGAGCTTGCTATAAAATAATACCTTTCTAAAAAGAAAAAAATAACAGTATTTAATTGAAAATTTAATAATTTTAAAGAATTTATATTATCTTGGAATGCAATTCTCTTATTAATACTCTAAAGACTCTTAATGTAAATACAAACATTACATACTATCTCTTTATTGTATGCAATTATTTATATCATAGCACAATCATTATTTGATTAGTGATCTTAGTGTATCATATTATAAATCTTGAAGTCATCACAGGGTACAATGAGCCATTTATATGGTATAGATTTAGTAGCTTTTCCTGTACTCTTTATTATATCAGACTGTCTGGCCACAACATCAATGACCTGAGCTGGAGTATGTAATGGTAAGTAAGAAAGGTCCTTTAGGCATATCTTGTAAGGGGAATGATGTGTTTCTTCTTAAACTAATCTGACATCATAGGACCTAAATGATTTAGAATTCTTCCTTTATTCAATATTATCACACTGGAGGAAAAGAAGGCTGTTTAAAGGATATCAATTTATATATTTAACAAATTATCAAATTAATTTCAGAATTGGGTTTGACAATCCAAACTAGCGGCTATTATATGAATAAATATATTAAAATAGAGAAAAAAATATTCTGAAAAAATAATAATTCAAAACATTGCAAGAACTCAATTGATAACAGTGGGGATACTATCATACGTTGATTCCTTTCCAAACTCTTTTTGATTTATTATACCTGCGACAAAAAATATACATAGCCAATAACATATAATAAAAAATAACAAACACACAGCTACCTAGAACAAACCAATGTGAGTGTAGTATTGAATTTGGATAAAGACACTTTGACTTAAGATGAGTAATTTTTGAGCCAAACCCTTAGTTTTACTGTATACACGAGAAACAGTTGACTCAGAGTTGTAGATAATTGAAGTGTACAGTCATTGTCCATTAGATACCAGGTGCATATTGTGTTGTTAGGATGGTAGTCTTTGTAGTTGAGATATTTCTCTTTGGCTGTAGTCTTGTATCGATATGTGGTACCTTGTTTAGGAAGTTTTAAATAAAGAAATAAGTCTGAATCTTGGTATAACAAATGTGACATTAACACAAACGATATGTCCAGGACCACCACACACAAGAGATTGTTGAAAATGTAGGCATACCAACAACTGAATAGCTTGCCTAGTTTTGAAATCATTTTCATTGTTATAACATTGCATAGCATGGGGTGAACCAGATACATTCCCAAGACATCATTCATTTTGAACCTGAGAACCCGCTAATAAATAAACATATATTTCATTTAAGATAGGCTGTTATCAACTATTGTTGTCTGGATGTAAACATTTTCTACTCAGTTTTATAACGATATATTAATAAAACTTGAAGAAACTGCAAAACACATTACATCGATCTCAGCGTCGCCATGTAAAATTAATTCAGAGATTTTAATAGCTTTATTGTTGCTTGGAATATTCCCAATAATGACTGTATCATTCTCTGCTACAACTATTTGTTAATTTGCTAGTAAGGAAGGTACTGGGGACTATTAGGTAGTGTAATGAATAACACGGGAATTAACAGGACAGAACAAGTAATAAAAAAACAATCAAAACTACTGATGTCATTAGAAATATTGACAGATAATGCTATCACGAGTTGAGCAGTGCGTAGTAGTAATTAGTACTGTTACTGAAAAGAAACAGATCATTGTTAAGGTGAAAGTTCACATAAGAAAATGGCTAACTATCAAAACGCTTGTCTAATTTGAACCTAGCCTTGAATGCCAACCCATTACCAAAGACACAACTTTTTTTCATCCATCTGTTTAATGTACCTAACGCAAACTTCTAGGCCTCGGCAAACTCTTCTTAATAGCACTAGTACTTCAATCAAAAAAAGATATCACCTCATTAAAACTAATGCTTCCAAAAAGCTTTCGTATCAAGACTATGGCCAATAGTTTTAAGGTTGTGCTTGACGCTGTACATAATTAAGAGCTATAGGATTTACCACTATGACTCTCATCATATATATATTATACATGTTGTGATTCAAATATACTATATGATCCCTATATTTCCCTTCGCTGTAAACCCTTTATTGCCATAGCTAGCATCAGCAGAATACAACATGGTTATTGACAGCTTGGTTTAGTGCAGCTGCAGCAACAGGTCCAGCATTCGAGTAAACAATCGCTTCTAAGAAGTTAAAGAATTGTTCATTTTTCTTTAGCAACTTTCAACCAGTATTCAAGCATACTTTTTCTATCTTTAGCATTGATTAGCCTTTTTCATTGCTAATCAGAAAGTCGTTACTAGTATTCTATTTCATATTGTGTCAGCTTTTCAAACATTTTGGAGCAAGATTTTTGTTGAACATCTTATTGAGTTCTTTGACTTCTTTTAAAGGGCGGGAGTGGTTTATGAATGTAATTAATATGCTGTGAATGTTATTACTACAAATACCTTTCAGCAAGAAACCAGGATAAACCAGGTCTTTAAATTACCC
Organism: Gigantopelta aegis; assembly: GCF_016097555.1. Taxonomy (NCBI): domain Eukaryota; kingdom Metazoa; phylum Mollusca; class Gastropoda; order Neomphalida; family Peltospiridae; genus Gigantopelta; species Gigantopelta aegis. The sequence continues at coordinate 86,398 of NW_024533196.1, forward strand.
CGTTATTCAATTTTGTATTGATTGAGGTTTGTCAGAATTAATTTTTTAAACTTAGATTAATATTCTAGAACCTGCAGTTCATCAATGTGGTCCCTTAGTTACTCTATGACCTCATGAAAAATTTCACCTCTTGCTAAATCCTCACAATCCACATTTATTTAGATATGATATGTAAAGGGTTCTCCAATTCTCTATCGCTACAGTTTAGGTTATGGAAATCACTCAGAACAATGATTTTAGAACAAAAATTAATCATTCAAAAGCTTTACCCTCTGGCAATACATACCAGAACCACAATCAATTTAAGGTGAAAACACATGTCCATCCAGATATTGGACACGGTCATAAAGGTGTATGACCTGTTAGATAGATTATAGACATTGTCATAAAGGGTTATACACTGGTAGATTAGTAATAGACATTGGTCCAAAAGGTGTATAACAACGGTTTAGATAGGTAAAAGACATTGTCATACAGGTTGTATACAATGTTAGCTAGAATAGACATTGTCATAATAGGTGTATACACTGTTAGATAGGTATAGACATTGTCATTAAAGGGGTACTACAACTGTTAGATAGGGTTATAGTACATTGTATAAAGGTGTTTTATACACTGGTAGATAGATTAAGACATTGTCCTAAAGGTGTATTAACTGTTAGATAGGTATACGCCATTGTCATAAAGGGTATACACTGTCATACAGATATTGACACTGTCATAAAGGTGTATTAACAACTGTTCAGATAGGTATAGACATTGTGATTAAAGGTGGTCATATAGTATTAGATATTGTCCTAAAGGTGTGTTAACATTATTGGTAGTTCTATTTGGATAATAAGGAAGAATGTTTCAAAGAAACCATTGAAAGTGACCTGTAGATGGCCCCTGAGAAATTACACAATGAAGAGACCATTCCTATTGAAGATATTGTAATCCTAAAAGGTCCTATAGAAAAACCAACATTATAAAAAACCCTTACTACAGAGCTACACAGAAGCTACACTTATTTTGATGATATATATAAGTAGTTACCCTCAATAATGTTTATAACAAGTTGGGGTAAAAATCTCATAATTAATTATAAGGGAAACTACCACTGTGTTTTTATGGGTATTAATATACTCTGTTATCCGATCTATCTGGTAAAATTTACAAATACCTTATTAGAAGTCGGAAAGGTATATTGGATAGATATTGGATTCCATTTAAACTAATATAGTACTTCTCTCATAGACTATACATGTTGTTATGTGATTACTGGTTTGAAAGTCTTACTCTCAAACCAAGGCAGTCATACTTTCCAATGACTGACCTGGTTTATGGATAACCGACCACTAATAATAGAAGACAAAAAGAAATACTATATTATAATAACATAAAGTATAATAATACTAGTTGTATCAATACACTTATTCTCATGGGAATATCTAATTCAATACTAATAGTATTTATTGTGTGTTATCTGTCATCAAATATCTATCTGTATGATGTCATCTGAGCTATGATGTTAGGGTTATGTCAAAATTGACTACTGTTCATAAACATAACACTAATGTGTTTTCAGATGTGATATGATTGATATCTCAATTTATATGATATATTACATAATACAATTAATACTATTATAATAAGACTTATATAAGGTAATAATAGACAATATAACTTATACTAGTACTTGTAGAAATGTATTATATAATAAAACAGCTGCTAAAATGACAAAAGTATATCCTTAAAGTATGTTGTTATTGTTTATGTTAACAAATGTAGTCGGAGACATACATTTATTCCCATAACAGCCATAATATTATGTTATTATCACAAATTGCTATTTGTTTAACAAATAATAAAATGTATAACAAATATTTTAAGAATGTCTAGGAGTTTATAAAAACATCATAACTAAGACATTCATATGGTTAGCAAATCAGATTTACAACTCTATTCCACTATAGGATTGATGTGGAAGCCTAGCCTATAGCTCGATCCTTTTGATGTAAGCCAAAATCTCACTACATTCGTCAACTCCCATGCTTGTCATACAAATCTGTTACATATTGTTACATAAATTATGTCCAGCTGTACTACTATACCAGGAAAGGTAGTAAGCATCCCTTTAAACAATACAATCAAATTAACATAAGCATGATCTCAAACATGGAATCATTTGATAAACCAATATAAAGTAATGATTTTATTCCCATTTGGACAAACTGACTAACTCACTACTCATCAAGTTCCATTCAAAGCATGATGCCATATCATGTAACAAACTTCATTATGTAATGATCTGAGAGTCTCCTTGAAAGCTGTCTAGACAGTAAATATGAAAATGAAACTATTTCTCTAGTGACAAAACTTACTACTAACAAACAACAAACTACTAATAACGTATAGTTGTACATTCTACACCCTCAGTCTCTTTTGGGTTGAACCATTTGCGTCGTCCAGGAACTTGATCAGTACCAGATTACTCAGGTTTGATAACCTTTCTTTATACAGTGAATTAAAAGTCTAATTATGACAAGGAAACATTAAATTACAAGATTGTACCTAGTAGTTTAACCGGATATAAGTTGACATAACATGAACTTAGAACTACCACATGCAGGATGTTCGCTAATGACAATATTAACTGTCAGTATTAATGGCTTATTGTCATACTGAAAAATTGTCCCAGTTAATTATTTGAATAATTGAGAGAAGAATCTTACTATCTCTTGATTATCTTACTATCTCTTGATTAATATCAGGTAGGAAATTACAACCTATAATTGAGATTCTTCTTCATCATAAGGATCATGCCAGTATTGAGCTTGAACTAACTAGAGAAATAATAAAGAGAATGGAATGAAAGGAAGATGAATAAAGATAATAGGATAGAGATCAGACGAAAGCAAAGAAGAGATAATATAAAGGGATAGCTAAAGAATAGATTAAAGGGATAGATAGAGGTAAGTGATAATTAAGATGAGAAAGATAAAGGGATAATAGAGGATACAATAAAGGGATTGCTACGAATAGATAAAGGGAAGATAGAGGATAAATAAAGGGATACGTAGAATTGGCAAGGATCAGCTGAGAATTGATAGGATGTGCGTTTAGATTGGCAATACAGCTGAGAATGAAAGAGGACGAATGAAAAGAAAGATAAAGGATAGATAAAATAGATAAAGGAGAGATGAAAGCATAGATAAAGGAAAGGGAGGAAATAATAAAGGATAGATAGACTGTCAATTATATAGATAATTATAGTAAATACAGGATTGGGCATGTACATTTAGCAGAAAACAGCTGGTCCTACATGCATGGCAGCTGGATATATAGGTGAATGTACAGATAATCAAACTTTTACATATACTTTTGATACTATATATTAACAATACTTACTAATCTTGAATAAAGGACAAATTGCCAATATTTAAAATCTTCTAAACAGATGACATAAGATATTACTCTCACCAAGACAGAAAGGAAAGCCATACACTCCTTGATGTTGTCCACCCAATAATATCAAGTTGTTACATTTTAATTGTACCCACATCTTTGCACCAAAGCACGTCTAAATCAAGTGTAGAGAAATAATAATAATAGAGAGTAACATGAGAGTCAAATATCATTTGTTATAACACAATTCATTGACATTTTGGTTGCATGCACCCCTCTACCCAAAACACAGAGTATAATATTAATATGAATTTTTATAGTAACAATTCTATACCACCATCATATTGTTGTCTATTAAACAAAAAGACCTAACATTTACTACATAGACAGTCATTAACAGCTGTTATTGTCACCATATAACGCCAGTACAATGTTATTTTTAAGACGTAATGTTATGTTAAATCATTTGTATGGTACCTAATGTGCCAAGCCAAATTTCAGAAGAAATGCTGTGTGTAGAAACGGTTTGCCTACGATTCATCTTCAACAGGAAATCAAATAATTTGGTATCATAAAGTTTAATCAGTGATCTGTCACATATAATAGTAACAACTTCCTGTTTTAAATGGTGACATAGCAACAGTTTATACGCAAAGTTCGTTCAAAATTTGTTTGCGCGTTAGGTACCATTTTCGCATTATGGTCACATTTTAAACAATTCATTAAAATTATTTAGTTTTTTACATGAACCGATATAAAAACCAATAAAAAATCATTGTGGCTCTATTATTAGGTACATAAGTATCATTAATAAAAAAAACAATACGATGTTTTACTTTTGCATGATTTTGCTACATATAACCTGACCAGTATTAGTTAAATCAACTAATTTATTGTTATAAAACATATATATATAATTATGGTTAATAATATCTTACAGAAATTGTGACCTTGTGAAAATCCATTGCCATTGAAAACGTTTCTTATTTTGGAGTCCGAGGAAAGGAGATTGCATGCTTTCTCAATTTGAATGTTAGCATTTAAGAAAAAACTATTGTATGAATCCTGAAACAAAAAATAATATTGAATTAAATCATTCTGTTCTATGTATTAGAACGTTATGATTAAATTTTATTCTTCATTCTCAGACTCCTAGGAGTTCTAGGAATGAGGCTTGTCAAAAATGTTGTGAGGAAAAAAACAATGATATTGATGTTTCCTTTACTTCTTGGGGTGTCTTTTCAAAGGCGACCATTTTTACATATATTCCAGGTATAAGTCTCTCTAGCACTTTTTATATACGATGCAGCTCCATGTGTGTAACAGCAACTATCACCTAGCTATAGAATATATATTGTAACAACAACTATCACCTTGTATGGGATATATATTGTAACAGCAACTATCACCTAGCGTGTACATGTTTAGTGTGCGTGTGTGTGGATGGATGGTCATGCATAAATACAAATTATATGTGTGCATGGATTGATGGATGGTATGAGTTTAATATAAAAATTATGGTTTTATATTTCTTAAGTCTTGAATCTTCAAATTTAAGTATTGATATTGTATCTCAATCTCTATTATGTCAATAGGCTAGTTCTATATATATATATATGTGTAACATGTAGCCAGGTCACATGACATGAGAGGTCCTTTCTCTGTAGACTTACCCATTCCCGGCCATATTACTAATGGGACAGTAGCATCAATCTTTTGTTGTGAATGATTTGGTAAGACATGTTGGGATCAGTAAGAGAAGGAAGAGAAACAAATTGGAGAGAAGGAGCATTTCATACCAATTTTGCTGGCCCTCAGCAGATTTTAGCCTTGGAGAGGGGTGGAGCTACCAAATTGCACTTCAAGTATTGGCAGTTTTACATAGTACAACAAATATAATAGTCATATTGACAATATTACAGAATTAATGCATTGCAACTTTGGTCTGATTCATGCAGTCTATTGTTGCAAGAATGGTGTGTTCTATTGTCTATGGATATTACACAAGAGGGCTGTCCCTATACAGTGTATATATGATGACTATGGACACTGTCTGTGCATTTAGAAATCTATTTTTTCCATTAGTATACTTTTTAAAAGATGAAACATACATCAACTTTAATACAGCAAGACAAATTAAATAAATTATGATTGTATCTTTGGAAGAGAGTTTGATGTGGTTATCATAACAGAAGGTACTGATCGACTCTTTCCTCTACCATATAAATGAACTATAGAACGTTTTTGAGTGGAATGCATTGTTAAGAGGACGAAGAGGAAGATCTGATTTTCTCTTAGTGGTAACCTGATATAATTTCCTACAGAAAAATTATAATAATAATAAATTTATAATTGATATCAAAATATTCAATTGTACCTTTTACTTTCTGTGCTTTTTTGGAATTCATAACAGTAATAAGCAACTATACTTTTAGTCTTGACATAATTCTACTACTTTCCTACAAACAGTGAATTTCTGATATAGAGAGAACGTCCGTCCTTTCTTTTTAAATAACTTCTCCCAATGTTCACTGCCAAAATATAATAGTGACATTATGAACACCAAGGTTCTCTCTCTCTACAAATACTGTATTCTTACTTCCTTACCCGTTCCCTCTGGCATCGTAGACCATAACCTTGTTCATGATTTGATAAAAGAAAGTTAAAGAGACGTATAAAGACTTTGTTGAGTCGAATAGACCTCAATCATTGATGTTCTCCAGTAAGTGACTATTAAGTTACGAACACACTCTTTAATAGGAGTTAAGAGCTGGGAAAAAAAAAGAAAGAGAGTGAAGAAAGGTAATTATGAAAATAATACATTTTTTCTAAACTTGTTTTCGTTTTGTACTATCGAGTGATATTAACCAAAAGGAACGGACTTCAGGCTGATGATTTGACCACTTGATTGGGATCTAGAATGAGAAGACCAGGTAATCTAATGTTCATACATCAGATCTTCATCTTAACTTTATCCTGATCAAATTTTAGTCTATTTATAGAGTAAGGATCATTTACCTCTTCAAGAATCCTCTTAACTTCATCTCCACTTTACCAGGGTAAAAATGCGGAGGAGACTATTTAATGCTAACATAGTCCCCCTCTGTGTTTGTTCTTCCTCGTTGTCTCGGGCAGCCATTGCCTTTAGACCTGCCTCCTGGATAGGAAATGAAGTGAATATGAGTTTACCATGCACTCCCATTAGGCTACAGTGTAGCATTAGGCTATCACTTGCATACCATTGGCGAGGACTCATAAAAAATAAAAGGCTGCACTGATGCAAATGAAGAAGATTGAGAAGGAATTGACTCCTAAAGGTAAATAATGTGTAAGTATACATGTATACATCTTCCGTCATTGTCAACAATAGCATATTATTTGTTATCTTACAAATAACAATGGTGAGTTGGGTTGGTAGACACCCCAATCTTTCCTCTGTCCTCGTATTGTGATAACAACTCTAACAATTCCTTTTCTCTCATTCTTTCTAGAACCCTTGATGTAACTTTGATGACGATGTTGATATTTTTTGCCTAACAAAAGAATAGTGACAAATAAAATGAATGGAAACTGGTAAAGACTAGCTATAATGGACTATAAAGGAGTATAATGGGAAACTATAAAGGAGTATAATGGAAACTATAAAGGACTATAATGAGACTATAAATGAAAAGGAGTATAATGGAGACCTAAAAGGAGTATAATGGAAAACTGTAAAGGACTATATGGAAACTGTAAAGGAGTATAATGGAGACTACAAAGGACTAATAATGGAGACTATAAAGGAGGATAATGGAAACTATAAAGGGCTATAATGGAGACTATAAGGAGTATAATGGAAACTATAAAGGAGTAAATGGAGACTATAAAGGAGTATAATGGAGACTATAAAGGAGTATATGGAGACTATAAAGGAGTATAATGGAGACTGTAAAGGACTATAATGGAAACTGTAAGGCGTATATGGAGACTATAAAGGACTATAATGGAAACTCTTATAAAGGACCACACTTTTTTATAAGACATCATCAGTAATGTCCAAAAGTAAAATTTAGGCTAATTGAGGCATCTCTGCTATATTCCTAAACCACAACAATAAGACTTGTACCAAAACAATAAAAACTTGTAATTTGGTATTGTTTTAAAAATAATACAGTTACAAGAATCATTACATATTCATAGCCAACAACAATGGAAAACTTGTAATTTGATAGTTATAAAACAATAGACTAACAAGAATCATTACATATTCTAGACCAACAACAATAAACTTATTATATTTCATAGCCCTTCCAAAACATTAAGACTTGTATCACAGCAATAAGCTTGTAATTTTTTGCTATTGTTTGCTATAAAAACAATACACAGTTATGTATACAATAGAGAGGGTTTATTCTAAACATCATACTAACTTAAAATTACTATATAACACAAATTCCATCACAAAGTAAGATAATACCTGCAAAGGAGACACTAGCAGAATCATTTAACAAACTTTCATATACCAATTGTCCGATGTGGATCAGGTTGATGGATTATAGATCCTCTGATAATCACCCTATTTATAAGATGATGTACTATATGATATTTTATTGGTACTTGTACTTGCCGTTGGTACTTACCATATACTCCTCTTCATGACGTTCTAATTCTTGTTCTTCCTAATCTCCAGGAGCCTCGTTTTCTAGAAGAGGAATAGAAATTAGATAATACTTACTATATATGCAAACACTACAAAAACATGTAAAACACAAACACAATAAATATATAATGTATGTTATAATACAATCTAATGAAGAGGATGCCATTCAATACAACCGATATAATTAGCTACTATCATACTTACCACTTCTTCTCTCTTTCTTTCCCTCATTAAGATAGCATCTTCTTGGTCCTATATATACAAAAAACGATTTAGAACTCTATAATTTTTTGAATTCTATCAATAGTTAATACATTGATAATAACTCTTATATGTGTAGTGATAATAGTTAGTATGTAATAGTCACATGACACATTGATAGTTTATTCATGTGATAGTCACATGACACATTGATAGTTATTATGTGAATAGTCACACGACACATTGATAGTTATTATGTGATAGTCACATGTTACATCACTTGACACAGTACATTACTTCTTACTCCAATAATATCAAGTTGCTTGTCGTGATCACTCGTGATGATGTCGGCTGCAAACAGACGTCTCCTTGACGCCATTCTTTGAGATGACAATTTCTTTACTCTATCAGAAGGTCTAGTAAAAAAGATTATTGAACAGAGATGACCTGGAGAATCTTGTTAAAGTAACAATGCTCACTTGATATTCATTAGTCTCAAAGCATCACTAATAACGCCAGTTTTTTTTTGGACATCTAAATTGTGAGTCTATAAACAAAACTTGGAGAACGATTGACCTATACATTACATGGTATAATAATAAATGTAATACTGATTTTATTGTTCGATTTATAACATCCAATATTCATTTGTGTCTTTTAAACATTAATTCATACATCCATCCATAACCAGACATCTATCTATCATCTATTTATACATTCATCCAATTAATATTCCACCCATCCATTCATCTATCCAGTAATCCACCATTCATCTATCCAGTAATCCATCCATCCATCCCCATTCATCTATTCAGTAAACCCATACCATCCATCCATACCAGACAATATATCTATCTATCCTTTATTCATCTTTTCATCCGTTACATATCAATAGATTCATCTATTTATTCATACCTCTATTAACCCCGGTCTAACATTCTCGTCCACTAATACGTCAAACCTAATACTTCAAAGCACTGACATTTATCGTGAGGACCCATACTAGACGACAAGCTTGATATGATGTTGTATATGAGGCTGAGCTACAATTAATGTCTTAACAATAACATCCTGATAGGGGGAAGAGAGAAAGGTAACAAAACACTATTATTGCTAATAGGCAGAACAACCCTTGTTATTTATTGCCAAAGTAAGTTAATACATACAGCTACATTAATACACCCAGAAACAAAGGCACCAGTTATTAGTCAAGTGCTTACTTATCATTATTACAATATAGCTATATTTACTAGTAAATAATTATATATGCCAAATTTAGTAACCACACAGTAACCAAGGTAACCAAAGATACATGAGCACAATAGTCACATGTACATGTGTGCCTATTAACATGTACTTACATGTATTTTAGCCCATAACTCAATGACATTGTAGCCATTTCTCATCAACCATTGATTCAAAGAACTGCAGAGACCTGTAAAAATGGTGCGAGTTGATATGTTATTAAAGACAAAATGACTACTTACCTTTTGCTACTTTATCAAAATCTTCATCTTTATCATATGTATCACTATGTTTGTTAATTGAATAGTTAGTAAGATGCATAAAGTACTGATCCTATAAAAGGGAAAACAATCTTTATAATAATACTATAATGTGCGTTAATGATCATTTATACCAAGTTTGTCATTTGTAGGTGGGACATAGGCTTGTGTTGACAGTCTTACCTAAAGACCACAGAAAATCTGTTAATAATCTAAAGTACTCACTTTGATAAATTATCAAAGGTCAAAGTACAAGTACACAATAAATACAAGAACTTGTACTTTATGTAAATTAAAACTGGTCAATAATACCATATTGTATGTCAATAAACATCTTTTTTGCTACGATACTAGTAATTTGTCTATCCATGTCTTTGTAATTGGAATATTTATGACCTTAGAACAAGATGTTTTTTTTAACGGTAACCACATTGATATAATTTCAAAGGTGTCAAGAGTCTTAAGAGATCCTGTTGCTATGAATAATGAACAAATAACCCGTGACCATGGTTATTCGTTCATTATTCATAGAATACTCATAGTGACCCCATGGTATGGCAAGTCATGTCAGACATGTGCTAACCATTTGTGGTACCTAATTAAAACCACAATCTTTAATTCTACTTATTCCTATAAGCTATCCTCTAAATATGGTGAAAGAAATGGCCGCACTCAAAGCTACTTCCTACTTTAACTGCTTCTATAAACAGTATGTTAAAGATTAAATGATATTTATTGAGATATGATTAACACTAATCAAGTTTTATTGATGTTTGTGATACAATACTGTATGTAAATTGTGGTACATTAGATTGTTAATCAGTATAAGCATTACATCAATTCACTGATACCACGCACTCAGGTTAAATCTCCTTCAAATAAGAACTAAGTGATATTAATGATATGTAGACATAATAAAATGAGCTATAGCACACATGGCTGTTGGCTTTATATGTTATTTAATACAATATATTTAAATAGTTAAAGTATACACACTAACCAAGCCATCTTTAAAGATGAATATTCTAAGAGGATCACAAGATGTCACCAGTACGTATACTTGAGGTCAAAACTTGAATCCATCCAATAAAAGAGGCTGAAAGAAAGCGTGAGAGACAATGAGCAATGAATATGATAATAAGTTTCATTGATAAAATAGATGCAAATAAAATAACAGAGAGAGATGTAGTGAATATTTTTAAACAGCTGATGTTTTTATCATAAATATTCCCTCCAGGGGTAGAATCAGATCACCCCATACAATGAGGGAGTGAATTTAAGGTCAATCCCCCTCTTTCTCTCTCATGCACGCTCACACACATACACACATATACCTTTTCAATGTATTTCTTGTACTATAAGGTTCTCTCCTTGAGTTATTTGTTCAATACTCTGAGCTAAACTAATACTATAAAGAAAGACAATTATCCATTTATCTGTCATCAAAGGTGTGGCCATTTTCCATCCATCCATTCATCATTCCCTTTGCTCATCAATTTATTAATCATCTAACAATTATTCTCTGTCCGTACATCATAACAATATATCATAATTCATCCCATATCAATTACTCTCACCCATTTCCCATTGCACCATTAGGAGGTTTAACAATAAATGTTTTTAATCTTCTACGTCTCTTCGAGTCCTTCATAAAATGTGATAATACCCCATATTCAGAGGGGAGAACCCACGTCCTCGGGCAAAATATTATACTCCTCTTTTCTAATACGCTTGATCCTAAAACACAAAACATTAATCACAGATATATAAGCCAGGGAGGTCTGACTATGAATACAATTATAAATGACTGCAATGTATGGTATTATAAACTTGTCTCTAAGACAACACGTAATTATAATTTTGTATCTTTCTTGACATAATAGTCAAGGTAGATAGCTGCATTGTACAAGTACTAGTAATGTAACAAATAGTTAATGATATACTTTTGGATATTTTTTTCTTGCTAAGGAGTCTTTACGGCATATTTCTCCCATACCAGCAAATGATGTGAGAAGCTATATTGATAAATTGATGGATATATGAACTGATGGTCTGTGATGGATTGATTGATATAACTTACCTGGTATGGTTTCAATTGTAGGTATTTTTTCTAATGGTACAGCAGAATCAATCCAGTATACCTCACTATATTAATATAGAGACCAAGAACACATGATGTTATATATATATAGACAACGATTAGCTATTGACAACTCTTCTCCAAGAGAATAAATATCTGGTCAGCCATACAGCTGCTTTACTTTACTTACCATTATCATCGTCTTCGTCCTCTATAACAGTCATACTTAAGAGCTCAGCAACTTGTCTGACTGCAAAGAATAAGCAAAGATATATCAAGTAAAATTTAATGAAACGGAAAGAAGCATTGCGTTTCTGATTGAAGAGTCTACATTTAATCTATTAGCATTAATTATTGTTAATTTTTGTCTCACCTACCTGCATAGCGAGTCCCCACTAACATTGATTCGTACTGTTGAGCTGCTTCGAGGTTTAAGAGAGCTTGCTTGAGCCATTAGTCCGTAGCCTAGTATAACATCGACTATCTGTTGCTCCTTTAAAAAGCAGTTCGAGTTTGTTTTATTACTATATGAAGGGATGGAGGGGAAAGGGAGGGACGTAGCCTTTGTGCTACAACGAAATTACTGCTATAGTCTTAAGACTTAGCCATGGAACAGTCTATTTGTATTTTTTACGAATGACTTACAGCATTCATAGCTCTCTACTTCCACCTATTCATTGCAGTGGCAGTTTGGGTGGAGCTCGCAGGACGCAACCCATTTCCTGAGCATGCGCAGATAATCTTGGTGCCAATTTGCAAACCGTGCGAATAATATAAACAATTAGACGAGTTATACAAGCGAAAACACAGGAGAAATATAAATCATTTCTATGACTGAATGTTGATAAATCCATAATACATTAGTTCTAAGAAAAACATTACGCAAAAAAATAAATAACCACGATATCAAAACATGCATAAACACCAATATCCCTATTCTGAATTGATTTGCAACAGAGATAAGGGGATATTAAACTCTGCATCAACTCAACTATTTCATCATCAGCTCCTTCAAGTACCTTACCACCCAAACCAGCTAAAGTACAGGTTCTTTGTCGCCGCTATTTCCTGTAATATGACCACGGGTCACCACCTCACTAAAATGCAAGTCTAACTCTTTGTTAGACGAAAAAGGAGATTTAATAAAAATAACTCTAATAACAGGGTGGATCCCATTGTCCGAGGGTAAGTATGCTGCACTACGATAAATTTTCTCAGGAAACCAGCTATATTGTGCAAACAAGTTCAAAACTGTTGATAAAGCAACTTCACGTTGACAAAACCGCCTAAGTGATCTCTTTGTTTCTTGTCTGGTGAAGTTCCGCATTGAGAGTGATGTTAGGATCTGATAATTTACATCACCATTACTCTGACCCCTTCATTCAAAAATACTTCGACTGTAGCATATTTCGTTAGTTTGACACCATGATTTATGGATGAAGACAGCAGCTTTTAAAGCAAACATACCATTCTGACAGCTGGATTTCATGATCTCTGAGAGATAGTAAACCTTTTTTACTGCTTCCTTTAGCACCGACAATGGCTAGACAATACTGCTTACCCGAGTGTTCTCCAACCTTTGAGATATCGTCTGTCTCTGAGAGTTGTGATACAACCAAGAGGAGTGATTCTTCCTTCTTTGAATAGTAAGAAGGCTATCTCCTCTCAATACAAACCACCTTGCTTGCCATTTGTTTCTTGCGGCTCCCCCTTCTTTATAAAGCCATCCTCTTTCGTAGGCCTACCACCATCGTTTTGGTTTAATCTATAAAAAGTGAAGGAAAGTAGGCAGATATAAATGTTTGAGGGAGGGGCTATTTAAATTTATGGGTATGTGTTATTACTAGCCACACCTTCTTTGATGAGTTTATAATGAAGAACCTTATATTCATTAACTTCAGCTGAACAAGATCGTTGCTATCCAATACATCTACGATCTACTTAACTTTGTTGTAGAAATTTAACTAGAGGTATCTCATACTGAAGTGGAGACAGATGGAGATCGCATTAAACGGAGTCTGTTTGGATTTTGCTATCTCTCTTTACTTTTCAAGGTATTAAAATAAAAGTTACACTCTTCTCCAACGATAGCTAGCCAAGTCATCTTTGGCTTGTTATGTAGTATCGTCAAAGGCATTTGTTAGTATTGTTCTGTAATTTTTATTGAATCAACAGAGTTGTTTAAACAAACCTTGAGGCAAGGAATATTAATAATATGTTACTGTTATATTGGTGATCACATTTTTCAACTAATAATAGAATATTGGGAATATAAATTATTCATTAATTCTGCCTACATTAAGGAATTATTATACTCTCATAAATAATGTTGTATAACTATGTAACCAATTAGATATTATATTGATTAAAATAAACTTCTTACTTATTATTTTTTTATTGACACTTCTTAATTCATGTATTTAACTGTTCCTCTAATTTCTTACAGTTTGTTATAGGCCCCTGTATATTTATAATTAGATTATTACCAGTTAATATAGTAGTAAGACAACAGGTCAAATAGTTGTTAGAAACTTCTCCCTCTAGCACAGATGTGGTCCTCAATACAGAGGTTATATAGTGTGTTGTACATATACCGTTAAAGTTTCAATGCAGTATGTAATAGGATTGGACCTGAATATTGAGAATTAGAGAGTTTTTGATGTATGTAAATAATTCTGCTTCAAACAGTCTTTTTCTCACTTGTTTTCTTTTGATTGTTGGTCGTTTTTGTAACTATTGAATTAGAAATAATATTTTCTCATATTGAAGTAAGGCTGACAGTTATATCCTATTCAGATCGTGTATTATTGTTATTTTTTTTGAAGCTAGCAACAAGAATGAGTTATCGTTACGCTAGACACTGTGGGCTGTTTTTAAACTAGGATATAATTTTACTTTTCTGATGACAATGAAGTGTAACATTATTTTTAAATTTGTAAAATATATAACATTTCCCCTGGTAAGTATGTGAATCCTATTGTACATTTTTATACTTTAAACATAATCATTTGAAGTGTCATGATGCTGGTGTCTTGTAATGTTATATGTTATGTGCTGAATGTTCCAAGCAACTCTCTCCCTTCCCCCCGTCCTCTATTTTCCTCTTGCACTCACCAGTTTGTTACACAACAAGGATATTGAGTCAAGTTTAGATACAAACCTAGCACATCCATAAATGACATCACTGTATTAGCTATGGTTGCTATAGCAATTGTTCTCTGTCTGTCTAATGTTTACTAAACATACTGCTTTTGTTAATCATAGAACACAGCCACCTCTAATAGCTTTGTAATATACCAAACCACCGTAGTTATTAACTGTAAACCTTATTAGGATATAGGATTTAATAGTGTAGCAAAACACAGTGATTTAAGCTTTATCTAAGTGTACTTATAAGGTTTGAGGTAGTGTCATCACCCACTAATAAATTATAATAGTCTTCCTCTGTTTTGATTGACTCACCAGGTTGTTTTATGATCAATAAATTTTTGATAATAAGATAAGATAATAATAATAAGAATTTTTTTTTGATCAATGTTTCCATCCATCTGACTATCTGACATTTACCTATCATCCATGAACCCATATACAATATAATATACTTCTTTTACTTTGTATCCTACTAATTTAACTTATAATTAAATTTTTATGGTAATTTACCATTTAAATTAAATGTTAATGGTACTATATAAGACATTATGATTATTAATAATAAGAGAAACAAATTAGATTTCCTGTCCCAATATATAAACATAAACAAAACATGTTTTTTAATATATTTGGTAGAAGTTATTTTTATTCATTCCATACTACATGTTTGTATATAGAGAAATCATAACTTTCTTCGTATGTTACATGATTAGGACTAGAAAGCTATGTAAATGTTTTGGCTTAGTAGTGTGAGTTTCATAATGATCTAGATAGCTACCAGTAGATTAAGAATAAACAGTACTTACCACAGTGACTTTGGCTACTACCATTAGTAAGCTCTAGGCTAATAAACATCAGTACTTACCACAATGACCTAGAATAACTACCATTAGTAAACTATGACTAGTAAAGATCATTATTTACTGCTTCTGACCAAAAGATAACTACCATTAGTAACCTCTAAACATCAGTATTTACTACAGTAACCCAAATGATAGTTACAACTTCTAGACTCTAGTACTTATGTTTAGTGAAATGCTCTAATAGTTAACTACAATCCTACTGTTTACAGGTATTTTAACAACATATTTTCCACCTCCTCTCAGCCATATTATCACATCATCCTTACTATAAACTTTCATTGGCTCCACCCAGTATTCATAACAGTTGTACTACTAGTTGCTATAGCAACATTACCAAAAATAGCACTACATAATTGTGTCATATTCTTCTAACAATAGAAGATGTTTCTTGTTTGTGTGTATGTGTGTCATTGTTCTTTTACACCTGGCTTATAATTAATGAACTATAAATGAATCTAGTTTCAGAAGCATTTCAAATTTTTGAATATGACAGACTCCATGTACATCTCATGGCGGTCATGCTCTACTTCCATAATTATAAGGATTATCTGTTAGTTTCTGTAAACTCTAATACAATACACATTGACTGTTTTTATGAAAAGTGATAATGTTAATTTTTAGTAATAATTGGCCAGATTCTTCACAACCAGACTAAGCTATCATAATTCTATTTCTGTCTTTTGTTTTTAATAATAGTTTGTATTATTGATGTCTGAGGTCTGCAGTGATAACATATATCAGCAACATTGAATGGTTACTATACAACTGCTAATGTAAGCAGTGCTGACAAGTAGTTAAAGAGAGAGACAGAGACAAGGATAAAGAAGCAACACACACACACCATATCACCTAATTTCCTTTTGATATTTTTAATTATCTAATCATGTGATAGGACAAGGTTAACTGTTGATGCTTTTCCTTTTCCTGTTTACATTCGATAACAAAGTTAAAATAAAAACAAAAATGTGTTAGAATACATGTAAAATTACATGAACATGTACATTTAATTTTACATGTACAATTATACTAATAAAGTGTCTAGTTATGTCCTTATCATTTTGTTATTGTATTATTAAGGATATAGTACAGATTTGGTATGATAACTATATTGAGTTTACAATTGAGTGTCATGTGTTACAAGCTGTTATATATAACTTAATTAGAGCCCTCAAAATATAGAAGTGTCATTAATGATGTTATTACAATATCATAGTGACACTTTAGATAGCCCATGTACCAAAAAATATTAGTACTATTTTGTTTAACAATTGGATTGTTATTAATCCATTTGCACAAACCATCCATCCATTACAGGTAAGTTATTCATCCAATTAAAAACTGTTTGTCCATAATGTTTTTTACCTATAGGCGTTCTGTCTCAAACATTCACTACTACATCTGGTACCAATTGACCAATCAGATCACTGTAGGAAATGCTTCTGACCTCCTTATTGAAATTATATGCAATCTAACCAATGGTACTAATAATAGTTGGTCATTCTATAATGGTATGTAGTATCTAGTCCCCTTACTACTTTTGGAATATTCAGAACCCTGAGCAAGGAGTCTTGAGAATATAGCCAGGTACTCTAGTGGAAAGTTTCAATCAATTTACTTGCACCAATGTGTGGTACTTTGCAGAATATAACTTTATGTTATTGAGTAGTTAATATCTTATGATCTTAATATTCTAATACCTCAATATACACACTGTATGTGTCCTTTTCATAATCTATTCATCTATTTCATAATTTATTCATCTATTGTTACAATGTATATGTCCATTTTGTAGTGAGGAGAGTCTATATTTTTACTAGGCCGTTACCAGCTGTTCTCTATAATGATGTATCATTAAATTGTTCCCTCCCAAATATTCCAGAAGCTATGGTCATTAATGATATGGAGATAATTAATGGGAACTACATTACCATTTTGTAATGTATCACTGATCGAGGGTCGTTCCAAAGTAGGCGTGTGTCCCAGTTCTGCCTATGCAAGGTATAGTGTATAAGATATGATATATATATATGTAAGAGAGACGGGGAACATTGGTGGAATAAAAAGGAAGTAGGATGGTCACTGATGAAGAATATAATATTAGGTTTGGATGGGAAAGCAAGATGACTATGATGAAATGAGAGAGATATATAGGCATAAGACAGAGTCATAGACTACACAGCATATGTGCCTATTATTTATGTTATAATATTTTATATACTACATACAGATATCATGCCGCAATTTGTTATACAACCAATGAACACAACAGTCTTAACAAAACAGATCAGCTGGCTTCTCCGTGTTCTATAAGACCAGATAACACTCTTGTTAATATCACTTTGGTATTTTGATCCTGTACCATTAGATATTGGATCCGGTAATGATAATACCGACATGATGGCTATTACAAGTGGTGTGTTATTAGGGACTACCTCATTTTGAAACAGTATATTGTCCCTTGATTATGTTACTGATCAAGACAGAGGTTTTTGATTTTTGTGTTGCTTTTTTTAATAATGGCAATTTCACTAGTAGTGGACAAGCATTCCTAGAACTAAGGGTAAGTCACAGTGATATACATATACATGTACATAGAACAGTGTTTGTGAAGATATGTGTGTATGTTTGTCACATATATGCACAGTGTTTATTGCACTATAAGTTTCCTTAATCAGCTTGAGTTATTTGTTAATATGAAGAGCAGCAGGTGTTATAAATGTTATATTTTCCAATTTTAAAATTTAAATTTTACATGATATTGTGTTTTCTTGTTATGAGAGTTGTCCTTAGTACAACATATACAACATCTCTCTGTTAATCGTATTACTATAAATGCCCCCATTATTAGTTAATAATGTTGTTATAATAATTAAATGTGACATATAACAAACCTGTGGTATGTATGTTGTGCATGTTGAAGATACTTCTGTGGTTAACTTGTAACTTGGTTAACCCTTTGAAGTTGTTACATGATACTATGTCTTCACATTATGTAATTGGTCAGTATGGATAGCATTATTTATATAGATGGTCTATGTTATTATAATAATACAGAATTATACAGGATCTGTAATGTTATTATTGTGTTGTCAGTATATATTGACTATACAGAGGAGGTGATCACAAGTGTAGTGGGTAGAGCTATTGGTTGAACACCCTACCATTTTAGTCTGGTATAACAAACTACTTTTTATATTTAAAAATTAAGTGACTAATATATGATATTATTATAGAAATATGTAGTTACATTTTATTAATGTTTTAAGCATGTGTCAACATCTGTCATTTGTCTCTATTCATTAGATCATTCATCTGTTAATCCATTTCACTTAAAGTCATCTATTTGTGTATCTATTGATCTATTTATTCATCCATATGTCCATCCCTCCATTCATCTATCTATTAATGTAATACATTTGTCTATCAATCCATCCCCATACATCTTTAATTTCTCTCTCTCTCTCTCTCTCTCTCTCTCTCTCTCTCTCTCTCAGACAATCCTCCCAATCCTAGCAGTCCTTTTCGGCTTCTCCCTCCATCTACCCTAGATGTATACGAGGGTACTAATGTCACCTTACCTTGTCTTGCTAGTCCAGAGTTTACAACAAACTGGACATATCCTATCACTTCAAATGATAATATTGTTATTACTAATCAAACTGCTCTTAGTATTATTGATGTGACTAGAGATAACACTGGTAACTATATCTGTCGAGTTAATGAAACAGATGCTACAGTGATGTTGAATGTTTGGGTAAGTTGAGAAGGTATCTCTCTCTTTCCTTTTCTGCCTGTAATCACTATACCCAGGCATAATATTAAGTTGTTCAATAATTTAATTATTAAGTTATATAAATGTACATCTACATATAAAAGATCCATAAATTACTAGAAGTGGTAATAAGTGGTTAATTAAGAGAATTTCAAAAAAGCACCTGTAATTAATTACATGTACAGCTGTAGCTATAAAAATTACTCATAGAAGAACCAATATCATTTTAGAATATGCTACTTCTTCCTCTTTCTTATAATGTACATGTACATGTAAGTCTATCTATTCTCTTTCTATAGCTTCTTTACAGTTTGAGATGACTCCAGATAATGAGACCACAGTCATTAGAGGAGAAAGTGTTAATTTGACTTGTGTTGCTAGTGGCAACCCAGCTCCTGGTCCCATACAATGGTTTAGAAACAATACTAAAACTTAGTACAGAGGGCAATTTCTCACACTAACCAATGTTCTACCTACTGATACTGCTATATAATCAATGTACTGCTCAACTTGAAGTATCTACCATACAGTAGTATTGCCGCCCACACATACCTCAATGTCCTATGTAAGTTGATATGAAAACAAACTTACTGTAGTAAGATAACATCAAAGATTATTTTGGCTTAGACGTGGGACTAAAAAGGTCCTATGGGCATGTTCCAGCATTCCTAGATAACCACAAAATTTAACCCACTGTCCACACAATATTGCAGCATTTTTTAAAATGTACTTACATAGACATAATTTCTCCTACTAGTTGTGTCTAAATTTTGGTTTGGGTCCATCACTTATTAGTTATGTCAACTATAGTTATATGACATACAAGTAAATAAAAACTTTTTAAAAAAATGAAATGAATGTAGGTGTGGCTAAATATTAAGAATGCAAACAAGATATTAGGAATGACAATTGGATCATTCCTACTTAATAAAAATAACAAAAATAAACAATAAAATAAGTAATGATAAAACCAACTATTTATCTTCTGTGTTGTTCTTTGTAAAAATTGTTATAACTAAAAAGAAACCGATTGCTTGACATCTTATGAATCAGAAAGTCCATATATTATTATTTTTTTTTTTTTTTTTTTTTTTTTTTTATTATGGTGTCTCTCTCATATTTACAGTTATTGATGAAGCTAATGTCAATCCTGATACTCAATTAGTGGACCCTCTATTGTCTTTTAATTTCACTATTACTTGCACCATCCCCCTTCACCCTCTTGTCAATGTCACGTGGGCTGTAGGAAGCATCCCTAGTGTCACTCGTCAACTACCTGTTGGATTTCGTGGACCTTCTGTGTCAGATTGAGTCTTAACTCTGGTGATCTTTCTGGTATCTGGCTTTTAACTGTTCAGCAGAATTGTCTGGGAATATTTCTAATGCTACAGCTACTGCTTATGTGTAAGTTAAACTCTAGAATAGTGAACATCAGTGCTTACGTGTAACCTAGAAAACTCTAGACTAGTGAACATCAGTACTTACTACAGTGACATAGGATAGCTACCATTAGTAAGTTCTATAGACTAGTTAAGATCAGTACTTACACACAGTATGACCATTAGTAAACTCTAGCTAAACATTAGTAAGCTCTAGACTAGGGTGAACATCAGTAAACTCTAGGACTATAATAGTAAGTTCAGTACTTTTCACAGTGACCTAGGATAGCTACCATAGTTAGTCAAACTCTAGGTCAGTACTAATAAGTGACCTAGGATTATCTACCATAGTACTCTATATATAATACAGTCAGTCTATAGTCTATATAATAATTTATTAATTATGTTGTCTTTTTCTCAACAGCTAATGTGACTCTTATTGATGAAACCTGATATGACAGAACCAGTTCTATTGGTTTCACAGTTACCTCTCTCATGTCGTGCCAGTTCCATTCCCAGACCCACAATCTCTTGGTTCAGGTTTGAATCTGGAAGCTTTATGGAAGTCGTAAATAGTCAGCTAATACTACAATAGTATCATCTCCTGTAGGGGACAGAGAAACTAACAGCACTTTAACAATAACTGTTGATGAAAAGACAATGACTTTACTGGAATATCGTTGTTTCGCTGATAATGCTTGGTTCTTTAATGCTACAAGTCGTAATGCCCTATTAGTAAGAGGAGGTAAGGATAGGATTCTCTTCATTTACTAAATTACACAATAATTTGAAGTAAAAAATAGCTAGAAATTCAGTATTAGTAATGTGGATACTTCTAGAAACATCATTGCTATGTATATCTCTATTACCTTTATACTGTAAGGTTATTGCTTAAAAGTTTATTATATTCTAGTTGATCATTTCTTTATAATACACTTACATTTTTGTAATCTTTCTTCTTTATCTCACTGTATCTTATCTATTGCAGAGATAACATCTATTGTTGCAGACCTTATTACTAGTCCTGTTGTACAAGGAGAGATAGCTTCATTTAATTGTTCTGTTCGTGGATTTCCCTCAGCCAAATGTTAGTTGGATGGTTAATGGAATGGACTCTATTGATGTAGCTGGGTCACTGTTGATGTAATGAACATAAGCTCTAGTCAGCTTAACTCTATTTTGACTGGATTTATCACTGTTAATCAAACTAAATTATATGTGTTGCTAATAATATTTTCAACAGAGTAACTAGTGACATCACTCAAAATTATTGGAGGTAAGGATAGATAGACTGAACAAAAGATAATCTTCTCTCTCTCTCTCTCTCTCTCTCCTCTCTCTCTCTCTCTCTCTCTCTCTCTCTCTCTCTCTCTCTCTCTCTCTCTCTTCTCTCTCTCTCTCTCTCTCTCTCTCTCTCTCTGTTTCTGTCTCTCTCTCTCTCTTACAACCAGATATCACTAATATCTCTCCACAATCTCGTTCAGCTATTGTTGAATGGAATGCACCCTTCTCTATCTTTGACATCAATAACTACACAATAACATTATTAATGGAGATACAAATGTTATTTTTACCATCAATGATACAATGATTCTCCTTAACAGCACTCACCTATCACCATTTATAAATTACACAGTTACTCTTATTGCTAATAACAGAGCAGGTGCTAGTCCCTCAACTATACAAGGATTTCAGACATTACAAGCTGGTACGTTTATTATTAATTGTAGTACTTCTATCATATAATTGTATATTATTAGTATCACTATTACATCATTGCATTCTATTTTATAGTAACACTGATTATATATTATTTATACAATTATACTCAGTTGTCTATTTAATGTACATAATTATATTCTACTTTGTGTTTATTGACAGACAGGCTATTTTTAGTATTACATCATTATATTCTATTTATAGTTAACAATTTACTACTATTAATTGTTTTTGTTATGACTCGTTCCATTTTCATTTACTTCCTCATTTAGCTCCTGAAGGATTTCCAACTATCGTTTTTACTTCGTCTACAAGACAAGGAGAGATCTTTCTTCAGTGGTCACCAGTTACTCAAACACTCGTAACGGTATCATTATTAACTATATTGTTGAGTATAGTACTGGAACTAATATAATATACAAACAAACTGTTAATCATACTGGAGCAGCTGCTGATATGCAGACTGTAAGTGTATAAGTTATTAATGTATACATGTAATGTAGGCATTCCACATTGTAAGACCTTTCTATAATAGAAAGTTTGGAATTGTTCTTTCCTTGTGTCCTATATGTGCTCAAATATGGAGGATTTAATTATGTCCTTAGTTTTTTTTATAATTTGGTACTTTTGTTATTATTTTTATATTTTGTGACAGAGATTAATTCATAAGTAGTTTTTATAACATGATCAGTTTGTCTCTCGTCATTTAATGATCCTATTCAATGTTGCTTAACTGTATTGCGACACGACACAGCTAGCTACGTACCAGTAAACCAATAGACTCCACTATTGATAAAATAAGAATTTGTTATTTTTGCATTAGACAACATTGACAAGTTTAGAGGGAGTACTGTTACACTCTACGGTATTAGCTGCTTACTATTGCTGGAGAAGGGGACCATTTAGTCCACACAAATGCAGACTACTATAAGCAATCGTAAGATTGAGGGACATGTTGTCTTTATCAACTGTTTGACTATTAATCTAATGATCTGTCCAACCATTTATCTGCTATACATATATTCCCATCCATCCATCATCTATTTAATACTTTATTTAACAATCCTTGTTCAGGGACATGCATTCATTATTTAGCTCCACCTATTACTGATTTTGTACCAGCTGTACCTGCTGGAGTGTCAGTTACCACGATCAACTATACCATTCAAATACCTAGATTTAATACAACAAATGTCCAGTATGATTTTCAATAAATATTATTATTTGTTATAATCATTTGTTAAATATTTGTAGATTATCTGGGTTGTTGTTATTAAACTAAAATAGTACTGTTCAGTCAATACTCTTTCCTATGGTTCTACCCGGTTGAGCCTGATACGTACGTTATCCAACTAACAGTTCTTTTGTTAGTGCTGTTGATGTAAGACATTAACTCTAGAGCAGAATTATTTAATCCCCCTCTTAGACCCCTCCCTCTCTCTTTCTCTCTCCCCCCTCCCCTCTCTCTCTCTCGATTCTCTCTCTCTCTCTCTCTCTCTCTCTCTCTCTCCTCTCTCTCTCTCTCTCCTATATAGCTTATGGTCAAAGAAAATTCTTATGGGTCTCCATACGTAGCTGCTGAAATAACACTTAGTTCTCTTTCTCTCTTCCATACACATTCTATATTGGTGACAACAGTCGTACTAACAGTATCAATGATCAACCAAAATCTTTATTCAAATCCTGCATTGCAAGAAGGAACAACTATACATCATTTATAAGAGCCTTCCCACCACCTGTATCTGTAAGATGATTTGATGGACAGATGTATGGGATTTAGGGGGGGTGTGAACTGGATGAGGTAGATGGGTAGATAGAAGGAACAAACATTTGAACATTTGAATAATGGCTTTAGATGAATAGAAAGCTCATGGAAAGATAGATGACATGAAAAATATGTGTGTGTACATATGTGTATGTTTTTTCTCTAGTCTTCAGATCAAAGAAAAAAAGAGACAGGCAACTACTGAAAGACCAATATACTGTCTTTACATCTACAAGGTTTAGTGATCCTCAAAGAAACTTCTGTCACAAGTTCAGGTATCTCCCCTCCTACTTAACCTGACTGACCTGTTTTAATATCCCGTTTAGACACTTTATCAGATGGTGAAATAGCCGCTATTGTACTGTCATCCTTATCTTTGTTTTGCGATCTTGGTAGTACTTATTATAATAGCACTTATTTTGTACTTTAGACCCCGAGCCAAGTTTCATACCCCCAGGAACAGACAAGGGGTCTGTGAGGCTAAGAAAGTCAGAGGGTATGTTAAATTTTCTTTTATATGATAGTCCATTTAATGTTTTTACTTGAAGTGGATGTTTATTTGCATGTGTTTATTGTGTATATATAGGTTATTGAACTCTCCGCATGAAAGTCCTGTATTCAGGGTCCCTACTAGCCAGGTGTGTATGTGTGTGACCTTTAACTTTTGCTACACGACCTTTGATCTTAACCAAACTTGACTAGAACATGATTTAATACTAGTCTCCAGCCTCGCTCACATTTTCCCTTACTCTTGTGTTCTGGTATCTGTTGTCACTGATCTACGTAAAAAGACTGGAATTTGCTACTCTTCCTCCGTCTGATGAGAGAGAACCGATTGACATAACTCATTTTCCCGAATATGTCAAAAGTTTTACACGCTAACTCTGATCATCTATTTCTGAGGAGTATGAAACTGTCACAATTAAATCCTCCTAGTTTAGCTCATCAAGCATCTCTGTTGCCATGCAACCAAGCAAAGAACAGATATGCCAACATTGTAACAGCTGTAAGTGTATTACTGTTTCCCTATAGCTTAGTTATAAATATATATTATATATAATTTAGTCATAAAAATCAGGGGAATGTAATGTTATGATATATTCTAATTTTTAACACTATGGGTTGATAGTAATATTATATTTTGTTATATATCTATGATGTCATAATGTAGTCCCTTTACCACTAAGGTTTTGTTCAAAACATTACTAGTTTGTTAAAGGTTTCAATGTCCTACTTGAACATTGCTTTTTTTTTCTATATTATGTAAAGTAATGTAGAGTCTTATAAGATCGTAGTTATAATAAATACAAGAGAAAAAAAAAACAATCTTTATGTTCACTTATCCAACTTGGCTCTGCTAGTTGAGATGAACTTAGTAAAACTATATTGAATTATATTTCCACCAGGGGGCCTGGTAAACAGTGACTCGTATTCACCAGGGGGCTGGTAAGAATGTGCTTTTTCAGATTACCAGGGGGCATGGTAAACATTTTTCATTTTTTTTCAGGACGCCAGATCCAGTTTGTTCTGTCGTCTAAGCAGGGTGACTTTTTTGAAGGCTCAAATATTTGATTATTTCTCATGCTAAGTTCTGTGTTGATGTGAAGTCTGATTACATCAGTATAATTATGTTGAGTAAGTATACTGTAGTTATCACGGTATATCATATATATAGAGGGATATTTATCACGGAACGCATACATAGCTTGTCAAGGTCCCTTAGCTGAAACTACTGAAGACTTTGGCGTATGGTCTGGGAACAGAAAAGTACTTGTATTGTTATGTAACTAAACTGTGTGAAAAAGGAAAGGGTAGAGGAAATGAGGAAGAAATAGAGTTAGGGAACAAGAAAGGAAATGAGTTGGATAAAGGAAGGAACGGGAAGGGAAAGAGTTAGGATGAAGAAAAGAGAGAAATAAAGATGTTTACAAAGGACTGATGGAAGGAAAGATGGATGAGAGAAAGATACATGTATGTAAAAAACAAATAATTTACTTGTTGTCTCCATTAGCCAAAATGTCACCAATATTGGCCACAAACTGGTAGCGTTACATTGGGTGATATGACTATTACCTCGTAGATCAACAGATATAGCTTACTATACTATTAGGAACTCTTAGAACTTTTAAATTAAGTGTGGTAAGTAACAAAGAGATGGCCGATAAGATAACATATTGTATGATCATTAACTTACTCTCTCATAGGGTAGTGATACCTTGAAGTTAAACAGTTTCACTACTGCTTGGCCTGATTTGGTGTCCCCTGATCACCCTAATCCTATTTTGTCCTTTATTAGAAGGTTAATAATATTTTGGTCATGAAGGGACCAGATATTGTACACTGCAGGTGTGTGTATGTGAGAGGTCACAATATTAAAGATCAACCCCCCCCCCTCTCTCTCTCTTCTCTCCCTCCTCTCCCTCCCTCTCTCTCTCTCTCCTCTCTCTTCTCTCTCTCTCTATCTCTCTCGCTCTCTCTCTCTCTCTCTCTCTAGTGGCGGGGTCGGTATTTGGGTTACGACATAGCTATTCGTTCATGAGAAATGTAAGCAGAGGAAAAGTGACACTTGAATTTTGTACGATAGGAGACAAAAGAAGAATAATGGTCCAATGAATAAGAATTATATTTTAATTAAATCTGAGACTGTTTTATTGTAACTTTTTCAATTAGGGCAAAATTAATGTTGTGACGATGCATTAGTAGATTGAAGATGAGCACGAGTGAGTAAAACTTTAAAAGAACTCAAAGTCTACTAAAGTGTTGACTCTGCTATAGTCAAAAAAGTGATGGATAAGTATAGAAACCTTATTAATATCATGAAAAAGGTGTGGCCTTTAAATATTACTAAAGCAATATAAATAAATTAATCAAAATTATATGACCTACAAGTAAGGACCCCCAAAGGAGAATGGGTTGCAGTTCATTAAAAAGCTATTCAAATTAATAACAATTGTCGCGAGGTCTGACCAATTTGGAAGCTAGTATTGTAGAAAATTAATTAAATTATGGTTTATAGGTTTCAAAGGGATTTGTTTGATGCACAATGAACGCAAAGTCTTCTTTAGAAATTAAAGCTATAAGGATATTTTAATGTATATCTGTGGTTAAGTAATGTAATATAAACCCTTGTTTGGCCATGAAATCAATGCACTGAGTTCCCATTCCAAGTCATTATCAGGAATTTACCATTAAATAAAGAACGTTTTCCAGAATTTCCCTTGTAAGGGCAAAAAAATTTAAAGTGGCGTTAAATTTGATGGTCGTTTACAAACTGTTGTCACCCTTTTTTTAGTAAATATAGAGTAAAATTATTAAGTTACCTGGATGAAGGGATCTATTAACACGCTACTAGTTGATGTAAGCTATTTCATTGTCATCCGGTCTTTGTTGGCTAAAACATGCATTTTACATTTATTCGTAATTTATTGATCCATTTTTTATAATTAAATCGATTATTGTTATTTGTTATTGTAGGGTTATTAAGGGTTTAATCAGTTTCAAATGAAACAGGGTCCATACAGATACAGATATTTGGAGAAGGTTGGAACACGTTATTGTATGTAATTTTATGTCAACTTGAAGAGAAGGAAAGGTGAGGAAAGAGAAGGGAAGAGGAAGAGATTAGGGAAAACACAAAGAAGAGAAAGAGAGAGAGAGATAGGGTTTAATTATTTGTACGGAAAAATCAGTCAAATGGCCAACAGAAAAACTAATCAATATGGTGAATTTTACGAGACTCTTAACGAAACAGAACGGGTTTAAAAGGAGGGTTGATTACAAATACTAAGGCAGATTTTCAAATTCTATAGGGTAAATCAAAGTCAAAAAAATGGCAGAGTTTATTCTGACCTTTTAGTTTTTGTGTACATTAAAGGAAAACACAATACCCATTAATTATTTATAAAATTAATAGTTTTCAGAGTAATCCTTTTCCCCTCTGG
>NW_024533197.1:0-40000 GCF_016097555.1 Gigantopelta aegis
ACATTTTTTGTAATCGGTTTGACCTGTACTCATTTATACCGTAATTATTTTAAATTCTACATTCTGTAGTGTTGAATGATTTTTGGGGTTTGTTGTTGTTGTTGTTTATTTGTTTATGAAATTAAGTTGTACAGACGTGCATTACAATTTTGACGTTTAGATAACCGTAACCACTGGTGTAAAATTCATCAAAATATCGGCGGGATTATCCCACAGAAGAAGAGCAGGAAAACAACAAACAACGACATTGATATACGCTACGTAACATTCAATTACACAATTTATTAAGCACACTGTATATTATTAAATACTTGTTACATTAATATCTACAGTTGGAATAATTTATATATGTATACACCAGAACATTACTCGATGTCGTAAAATCTCGATGTCGATCAACCGTTTGATCATGAATATTCAGTAGACGCTCACTGGCTGACAACTCTCAGTGTCTACGATTTAGTCTCTCCCCATTTTATATGCCCACTAGATTCATAGCTCCTTAAAACATAAGCTTAGGTTTTGGAATCGTGGTTCTATATGCCTTAGAATCCGATATTTTCAATACATTTGTTAAATAATGGCAGATAGTAAAGGGACATTCCTGAGTTTGCTGCAATTTTTAAGATGTTATCGACTAACAGAGACTTTTTAACGAATGTAATTACATATCAAATATATTTTTCTGCAAACAATATTAGCGGATGTATATTGATCGTTCTAATGTTTGTATTAGGTTAAATTTCATTTTATTTCCTAAAATATTTGTTTTCGTACGTACGAAATAATTTGAAGACAAAATTCAGTTTGGCCTACTTACACATATTAAGATGACCAGAAACACATTGAATATACAGACACTGATATTCTAAACAAGAAAATATATTTAATATGTAAGTTTAATCGTAGAAATATTTTATTAGTCGGAAACATCTTACAATGCAGCAAACTCAGGAATGTCCCTTTAAAACTAAAAATAGTGATCACCAGATGGACACAGGCTTTTTGGTCTTGATTTTATATTGACGCCAATATACCACAAAGCATCTGTGTTAAATTTCATTTATATTTGGGTCTTATACAGAGTATTTGTGATTGGACGCGTTTATGTTTCTGATCAGTATAGAGGCAATTTCATGGGTTCTTTCGAATACGATTTTTATGTCAACGAGTGATGGTCTATTTATTATATATATCTTCCTAATTGTTGACAATATCTTTCGCTTTTTGTTATTATCTTTCGCTTTTCTTCCGATGAAACTTTTCTAGAAAATGTACTTGACCATAGACTTTTTAAAAGAAATTTGAATAAAAGCCCTCTTTATTTAATTATTAAATTAACATTTATTTAATAATACTGCTTTGAAAACATACCTGACAAAGCGATCCTCCAAACCCCCTCCAAACAATCCCAACAAAAACAAAACAAATCGGACGTCGTTAAATTTTAACTTACACTCAATGATAGGACATTGTGTCATCATTAATTAGCTTCGTGTTCAATTCGTTTTAGGTATTGTATCGTACTTTCACTTCATATCCCATTTTTATAGGTACATTTGTTTAAATTAATTTTTTTTGGTTGTATTTTTCAAATACGATCGGATGCATTGAGAATCATCAAACTTTAATACGAAGAAACGAGACGAAGGGAGATAATTTAATCATGAACTTTTACAAAAATATAAATACGAGTTCTATATTTTCACTGTAGCTAAAATACAGTGCAAATATGACTTTTCACCGGATATCTCTTTTATGGTCTCCGTAGATCTATATAATTCATTTCTATGTATATAATAAATTAATAATGAACAATACAGTAACACATAAAACTGTATAATAGTGTGTAAAATGTGCCATGGTATAGAATAGAATAGAATAGAATATAATATAATAGAATAGAATAGAGCAGATGTTTAACGACACCCCAGCACGAAAACTACATCAGCTATTGGGTGTCAAACAATGGTAAAGGCAAAACATTAATTTAAATTCAACAAAATGCAACTGGTAAGTTAAAACACAGTATAAAGAACTGTGCAACAAATACCAATATCACGGATAGGTAATATTAAAATTTAGAATAAAAGTATCACGTAGAAATTGTAATAAAAGTTCTGGATGATACTGAAAAGATTCCATCACATTTCTTTGACCAAATATATATTTCTAGTTTCTTTCAGTCAGAGTGCTCACACTGCGGTGGAGGATCCTTCTTCAAGATAAATGAATAGATCGAGTATATGTTTCTCCATACCCATAGGGTATGATCTTATCAGAAAAAAGGAATTCACATTATTTTCTAAATTCATTTTTATGGGAGGTTAAAAAACTAACTATTTTTAAAAATGCATATAATAATACTAATAATGTATGTTCTTCATTGGCTATGCTAGTTGGAATGCCCACAAATCCTATTCGTTTTATTGTCTGAACAAAGATACAGCGCACTTAGTATCACACAGTTTGTTTTGCTTAACGACACCACTAGAGCACATTGATTAATTAATCATCGGCCATTAGATGTCAAACATTTGGCAAGTCTGACTCGTACTCATCAATGGAAACCCGCTACATTTTTTTTCTAATACAGCAAGGGATCTTTTATATGTACTTTCCTACAGACAGGAAAATACATACTACGGCCTTTGACCAGTTGTGGTGCACTGGTTGGAACGAGGAAAACCCAGCCAGTTGAATGGATCCACCGAGGTGGTTCGATCCTGCAAAGCAAGCACCTCAAGCGAGCACTCAACCGACTGAGTTAAATCCAGCTCCGCACAAGACAGTCAAGACATTTTTTTCTCTTTAATTTTACAGTTATAGCATATCTATCTGCAACAGGTAAGAACAAGTTATGACGTCAGAGAATAGCGCCCTCTACGAACGTCATGTTAAACACTTCGTGCAAACTATAACGCGCTACACACCAACGTCACCCCTTTTTATACCACAATATATTCCAGATTACTGAATCATTTGCACAACATCAGAAATGTAATCATATGCAAATAAATAAATACTAGTTTTTAAATGACCAATCACCAATCATGGTGTTACATGTACTTTTGTTTATATCGGTAGGGTATAATAGTATTTACCTGACCTAATTAACTTGTTTATCAGTGTTCAAGGTCATGATGTAAACACAGAATGTTGGAAGGTATGTAATAAAAATGGCAGTTCTGTTACTATTATATGAGAGCTGGGCGGTACTGAACTTTGAGGTTCGGTATCAATATCGGTATTCTTGGGGTGATTTACCTCGTTATCGGTACGGTATTCGGTATTGACACAATTCCAATACCGATTCTGATATCGAGCGGTATTTTTCGGTACACTCGGCTATAAATGCATGCCCGAGTTGAGGCTCACCCGCTAATTTCTTCTAAATAAAAATAGGCCTAAATCCCATACACAAGGCTCTCGTCTGATTTACACTCATCCCATTTTGCGTTCGTCAGATATATTGTTAGTCCTCGGTACGGTAAATTGGTATTGATACGATACCGACACCGAACAGTATATACGGTATACAGCCCAGCTCTGTAAGGTATGTGATTTACCCTCCGAACCCTCTGGCAGAAATCATCCCTAAAATATATATAGGTACAACACCACATTAAACTAAATTAATTGTTTGGCTATGCCAGTGGCGGTGGTTTTATTACCGTTCGATGAACTATATACATACAGTGAAACACCTCTAAACCGGACACCCACGGGACCAAGTAAAATGTCCGGTTTTAA
Organism: Gigantopelta aegis; assembly: GCF_016097555.1. NCBI lineage: Eukaryota > Metazoa > Mollusca > Gastropoda > Neomphalida > Peltospiridae > Gigantopelta > Gigantopelta aegis. The sequence continues at coordinate 3,754 of NW_024533197.1, forward strand.
GAGGTATCCGGTTTAGATAAGTTAATTTCAGTAATGATATTTAAAAAAGGACTGTAAAAAAATGTCCGGTTTGGGGGGAATTCCGGTTTACAGAGGGTCTGGTTGTGAGAGGTTTCACTGTAGTTAACTATCGCATCCAATAAATCATCACTTGAAGCCGAACTGCTGCTGGAGTTTATCACTGCAAGATAAATTTGGATTATTCTTTACATTTTTGTGTCACTTGACAGAAAACATTTGACAAGTTTATTTATTTTACAATGCAATTACGTAAATAGTTCTTATTTCCTCGTCTACAGCCGCCGCCACCACCATTATTATTTTTATTACACCATAACGGACCCTCCTCCAAATCGGTCATGAGAACGAACGTTAATGTTGGCGTAGCCTTCATTGGGATGTTGCCAGACACGCTGTTGTCGATCATGGAAGTCTAGTGTGAATCTGGACTCGTCTGAAAACACTACCCGAGCCCAACACCTATTAGCCCAATGTCTACGATGTGTACACCATTGACGTCTGGCAGCATTGCCTCGCAGTCAAATGTGGGATAACGTAGGGTCGACATGCGTGGATCATAATTAACCCAACTGGTTGACTTAGTAGCTGCAAAACGGACATCTTTGACATATTTCAAAAGTTCTTGTATCTTATTTGGAAATTTTTTCAAGCATTATGCTTATGTATACGATACAAGCCGTTGTCCAAGTGTGAATGTTTTGAATGGGTTTGTTGAGAGAGTTGATAATTGCGAGATGGCCTTCACTGAACACTATTTCACCCTTTGATGTTATGTTATCAAACCTCCGTTGCAGACTTGAGAAGCAAGGGCATTTCGATATACTCTCCTCTCCAAATTTTCTCCGGAATATGGTCTTCTACACTATCAAAAATACTCTCCTCTAGTACAGGAATCGTATGATTTACAACCCCTGGAGGCGCCAACAGTGGAAGAAGGGAGGACGGGGGTGTGGATTCATGAACTGAATGGGTGTGCTGTAAAATACTATCAAACAAGTTATTGTCGGTACCTGCATCCCATTGCCACTACTACGGTGTACACACCAAACGCTTGGTCCCTCCCTGGTAGAAGTCGGTTCTTCTCTTCTGGCGAACACCTTGTGCTCTATCTGGCGTTCCTCGTTTTAATGCCACCCGTGACAGCACGGATGGCTGATTGTGCTTTTTTTCCTTGAGGCATGTCTGTCACTCAATAAAGAAATAATACAAGTAGTCCTAGAAATATAGTTTATAAACAGTTTTGCATTTGATTAAAACAAATCCAAAGTCTTAAAAATCAGAAGAGACCAATTTGAATTACAGATGATGAAAAAGTACTATGATATTTATAGGATAATTCTCTGCTAAATTTCCAAACACGTCTATCTGAATCAAGCTACAAATAAAGAGAGGAAGTGACGTATTTCTAAATGACTAATTTTATTATGTGTTACGCTGTACCAAATATAATTAATTAATATATACTATACAATGGAACTAATCCTAAAACAAAAACTATCTCAACATAAAATACATCTCAAAACTTCATTAAATACAATTATCGGGTATTACCGATAATTATTATTAAACAGTCGATGTTGCCATAATGTGAAATACCTTACGATCTGATTTTTGTCGGGGAAGCTGTTGCTGTACACCAAAATATTGGCCGTTGGGTTGCGCGAAAACCTATTTTCGACCGACTAGGACTGGTGTTTTGGGCACAATATTATTTTTATTTAATGTTCCTGAATTAAAATGATTTTAAGCCTCCAAAGACGGCCAGACAAATATCGTTGCCGGTATCATATCGCCACGACAACGATTTGATCGTGCGACGTGTGGAACATGTTAGAGGAAACGTCTGACTTTCCTTCGAAGTCGATTCAATCGTACGGAATCGCAAAGGTATGTGCCCGGCTTAAGTTGAATGCTTGAGTGATTAACAAGCACACTTTGATAAAATTAGAACAGGTTACTCGACAAAGATTTACACATACAACAGAACACTTCATATTCGCTGTGCATCTATACGTAAACATTAACCGTCTATAGCAAAGTACAACGTATGTACCAACTCATACCGGCCAATTGATGTACCAGTCGCGGAGCATTGTTTGTAATGGGAAAAACCCCAGAGTCCACCAAGTGCGATTAATCCTGCGACCCACCGAATCCTAGGTGCACGCCTGTGATTAATAAATCAATGTACTCTAATGGCATCGTTCAGTATGCATGTGCAAGCATAATTCCACATTACAAGGCCGTATAGTCACTGTTGTTGGTTAACACACGAAACGCCCGAAACTGACTCGCGAGAAAGGAAAATGGCAGTTGGAAAAACCTGATCCATCAATGGAGATCGATCCTGTGATCCACCGTAATTAAGGCGGGCACCCGACCACTGAATATTTCAGAAAGCAGGTGAGCTAACGAACAAAATCAACCGTTCTGCATGCATAATATATTCCACACTGCAAAATACTATTAAAACAATCATTTCGTTAACATCACATTGAATTATGTTTTAAAGTTTTGCTTTTGGCAGAAATAGTGTATTCATTTGTATACACCGAATGCACCGTGCATTATAGAAGTTGTCTGATAGGTACATGCCATAAAGTAAGATTTATCAACCTTGAAATACGAAATATCATTATCTAGCGGAAAAAGAAAGTAAGCTGACGTGAAGTTAGAAAAAGTACATAGCAGGACACCTTTCTAAAAACTAGCAACAATAATAATACTTTCCATGCTTGATTATGTCTAATTGGATACAAATTTATTTCCAGTCTAACTTCAGAAAACCATGTTGCATAAGCGTACGATACAGGGGTACGGGGAGGGGGTGGGGGGTGGGGGGGTGGGGGGGGGGGGAGGGCAAATGTCCACTACCCAGGGCTGAAGCAAGTCCTCAAATTCGTATAAAAAGCATAGAGGTATTCGGGCAAAATGCGCTTGCCTAAAACCTTTTCACCATGTATACCCACACTATTAGCTGTAAGCCATGTGGAAATGCGCAGTGATTCGTTTGCAACCCTATATACAATGTAGCTGTTTGGCAGTAATGCTACTATAAATAACGGTTGTTATCCTGATTCAGGCATTTTCGTTTAATTCAGAAAAAAATCGGTTCGCCCCCCCCCCCCCCCCCCCACACACCTAGATATATGGGAATCCGTACGCTAATGCCATGTTGCCAAGACGTAAATTGTGCATCCAGGACCGTAGCCAATCTCTGTCATTGATGAATGATGCTGTATCCGTGAGACAAGACTTGTGGCGAGACATCTCAAAATGAGCTATTCCTTCATCCAACGACTTGAAAAGCATTTGTTTTGCCATAGCCAGAGTAACTGAGCTACCCCGCTCCAGAGATCCACGCTTCACAAGCAGACATGGTGATCGTTTACTGCGCGATCTATCGATCACCTCCAACATGCTAAACCCTTTCGGTGGACCCATTCTTTGATCCCCCCCCCCCCATTCCAACCAATGCTCCGTGTCTATATATCAAAAGCTGTTGTATGTGCTGTCATGCCTGTGGAAAAGTGCATATAAAAGAGTCCTTACTACTAATGGAGAAAACGATGATTAATAAATCAATGTGATATACAGGTGTCTTTAAACAAAATCAAACGCTGTGATTTACTCTCCTAACATAATAACATCTGTGGACAGTACCCGCACGTTTACAAGTATAGAATAACGAACTGCGTGTTGGTCGTGTTAAGTCGGTGGAACGTAAAATGTTCAAATTGAGGCTACAAAGCTACTTCCTGGTTGATCGACATTCTTAAAAGAAACACAACATGGCTGGAAATGCACTGTATTATTTTATTTTAGTAGGTTTCTTCATTCTACAAACAAAACACATATTTGCTGCTTTTGGTGAGTCATTATATTACATATTTTCTAAGCGAATACTTTCAGATGTCATAAATATGCACTACGCTATATGACGATTACAAAGTTAAATAAAACATTTATGTAACAGACCCGTGGTAAACGCAAGGTACACTTTGATATCTGTTTACCGACGCATCGGCACATTTGAAGATACGGCTAACTGATGTCTAACATAACAGTTATTTTGATAGTTGTTCTACCGAGTAACATCCTAAACACGCTGCCGCCACATGGACTACTTACAAGGAACAGCAGGAATGGATTCTTTGTATGCATTTTGTTATATATAGGATAGCACATACCTCTGGATGAAATGGAACAAAATACAACGGATCCTACGAACCGACGCAGAGCAAGCGAGCGCTCTACATCCAAATACTGTACACAGTAAAATAAATGTTGACACATCAATAATCATGGTACGGCATATTGCCACAGTATTTGTGTTCAGAATCCCTAATGTTACTTCAAACTGGTCAAACTGGTCAAACTGGACAACGTTAAACAATGATATTGCAGCTGGGACACTACGTCTAGTTTGAAATGAGAATAAACGGTCTTATCGATAACCAGAAAGTGGTGTTTATTATGTATGTATTATGAATGGGTCCCACAGTGGATATTCGTATATTCGACAAATGATGTAACTGATAATATTATATTTTGTAAATGTTGGTGATTTACTTTTCAGTATTAGTTTATAGCATGAAACATATTTGCGTTATGCAACGTTAAACATCTGCCATTACTGACCCGTACCCGTTGTGTTTGTTTAACAGAGAATGTAGCCGTCGGGAAGACTGCATATCAGAGTTCCTACCTCGCTGGAGTACCTGCAGGAAACGCTGTGGATGGCAACATCTCTCAATCAGATGCAAGGTATTCTATCCTTACCAACGTTAACCAGCCATATACCTGGTGGGAGGTGGACCTGAGTCAAGAATATTTCATTCACCAAGTTGTCATCTACTTCAGGGCAGACTGTGAGTATAAAATTAATAGCTAAGGACACCTGACATCGCCCATATTATAATAAACCTATATAGTAAACGATGTAAACAGTTGATGAAAAAGCGATGTAAACTTTGGATGGACATTTTGCAGTTGTTTGCGAGGTAAGGAAAATCGTAATCAGCAAATTGTGTAGATATCAACATACAACATGTTATTTCGTGTACAAATAATAACGCATATATTAACAAACTATGAAAATAAAATAGGCCTACTGTATTTGTTATAGAATAATTATTAGCAAAAATAGACGACGCATTATCTTCATATTGTTAAATACTAACCCTGCAATCCTCTTCATAGAATATGCATACTAATGGTTCTTAATAAATGAATCACAGTTTGGGTTGAGGATTATTACAGTGGACTGACTCAAAGTAGCTATTGGTGTCTATCTTAGATGTAGTCGGGGTGGATGATTGGATATTGCCATAGCCGGATAATGTTGTCTGGGTGGCTAATGTCCTGGGGTGGGGGAGTATAATTTCCACGTACTATTGTCGTGTCAAAACTATTTCTGATGCTAAAACCAAGGGATCACATAAATAGTAACTGCAAATATTAAGAGTAACCAAAAAGCTCATTCATACTGCCGGAAAGATAATTATGTTACTGACATTTGATCTCACACTATTGATATTAAATCCCACATTACAGCTTTGTCAATTGTATTTGATGCAGACATTAATACACTATTAATTAATTAAATTTGGTGTTATTTCTTTATAATCATCATATTTATTAACTCTCATTTCATAATATCAGAAGCTTATTTACAATATTAACCAAGTAACACAACGGTGGCAAACAGTTCATAATTACATAAAATTTTGTCTGTAGTGACTTTTGGCTGTAAGGTTTCAAATATATGTTATGGTTTTCAAATCACCTCTAAGGGCAAAATGCATTGGTATTATGCATTAAACACGGTTCAACAATAATATCTTGCTTGTTTTCCATCTAATTGCTCGGAAAGTAAGAAATGTTTTATTTAACGACGCACTCAACACATTTTATTTACGGTTATATGGCGTCAGACATATGGTTAAGGATCACACAGATATTGAAAGAGGAAACCCGCTGTCGTCACTTCATGGGCTACTCTTTTCGATTAGCAGCAAGGGATCTTTTATATGCACCATTCCACATACAGGGTAGTACATACCACGGCCTTTGAGATACCAGTCGTGGTGCACTGGCTGGAACGAGAAATAGCCCAATGGGTCCACCGACGGGGATCGATCCCAGACCGACCGCGCATCGAGCGAACGCTTTACCACTGGTCTACGTCCCGCCCCCTAATTACTCGGGTCTGTCTTATTAGTGATAGTTATTTTCAGAAAAATAAATCACACTTTCCTCAAGTAACTACTTTGGAACATATGTTAATGATTTCAAAATAAGTATATGATACGCATGCAATTAAAATGCATTTACCAGTAAGTTTCATAGATATAACTGTGTAAACAGATAGTAAAGAATACATATTTGAGAATCAATCTTCAGAAACTGATTAATTAATTTAAGAAATAACTTGTTCACAGCATAATTAGATTTTTAAAATCATTTCATCTTAGTACAGCTTCGTAACTATTGACGTTCAAACATCCTTCATCCCTTGCTTTCGTGCATAGACCACTATCTTGTAATACTATTTTTTTCCCAATGTGCTAAATTACATTCAGATGTTTCAGTTATAAACTACGACATGTGACGTTCACGAACCTTTGAAAAGGAGTTAGACAGTTTTAAATAGCGTCTGATATGGAGTTAAGTCGATGGCGCAAGTTTGGTTGCGATGAGAGAATATTCTGGCAGCTAAATGGGAGTATTTTAGATGAACCTGGATTCGATGTATTTTGGTGTATTAAGCCATACAAATACGAAAAGTCATCTTAGTGACACTGCCATCCTAGAGCATTTTGTTATTATTTGCATAAATCCATCATGGCCGTCACTCAACAATTGAGGATCCTTTTCTTACCATCTGGCCTCAGACCACAATTAATTTCGCTATAGGTTTCTATATAGCCTTAGTGGCTATAACATTTTTATTAACATCAGCAGGCCCGTGGATTTGTGTATGTACCTTTGCCTGCCTGGGGGACACATTCCCTGAAAAGGACAACCCCTGATGTCCAGCTCTTTCTCCCAGCATATTGGTTTAAACAAAGACACCCTCTAAACCAGGCCGGAGTACTCTCATTTTACACAAAAAGCACTACTTTTGCATGGGCTGGAATTACCACAAACAAGTTTTCAATGCCAACAAGTTACACATGTTTACAAACTACATGATCTCCCCTGTCACTTCAGTCAAATAGTTGCCACTTCATAGCTGTCTGCCATGAAAAAATCACAGTCAAACAGCAGACTACTTGCGCTGTCAAATTTCCGGATTTTGGGCAACCAAATGGGAAGATATCTGTAATCTGAGGCCATCTTCACTTCTAGATGGAAATTTAGATGCATTTAAAAAGCTATTGTATGGTTTTTAATAATGTGAATTCGATTAAGACAACTATAGATATAACATAATGTACCTTTGATTTCAATATGGCCGCCACATTGAAGATTCTAATCATTACATGTCTCCACTTCTATATTTTTATTTACAAGACCCATTAAGACAAAACCAATTAAAAATTGAAACAAGTTTCGGCCGTTGAATATTCATTACTTGGTAATTTTAGGCTGTTTTTAATTTTGATCTTAAATGATATCTTGAGTTTCGAACTATCCGTTGTGTTTTACCTGACAACCTGCCTGTCTGTCTATATAAACATACAATACTTAGTAAACAGTAGTAGTCATCTTAAACATATACAAATTAGTACAACATGATAAATGTTAGCAATGTGTCATCAACGTTTATCATTCATTTGCATTAATTTAGCAAGGTTGCCGTTATGTTCCAAAGTAGAACATTATCGCAGCTAATGTTTGTTTGCATTATATCCCATAAGTACATATTATAGTCGTAATTATTTACATTAGATACCATGGATGTTGTTGTATGAGAGCACTGAATCTGTTCAAGAATATATTTGAAGAAAGTGGCTGATAATTTGGTGTAGCTCTGGATAGTACATATTTTGAACTGTAATCACAAACACACCCGTGCTGCATTGGGTATAGTTGAGTCTAAATCTAAAGCATGTTTCCACACAACAGTCTGCAGATATGCCATTGGAAAATTTTCCAAGAAATGCTTCAGTTACGGATGGCAGCTAACTATGAGAGACACCTGGCGATGCAATTCCCGTTCACACCATTGTGCTAATTACTTTTGTACTAATTCCAACATTTTGGCCATAACACAGTTTAGAGTTTTCTAGGTGTACCTTACCAAAGCCATAAACAGTCCTACTTGATGGTTGGTGTAACGTTGTTAGCTGTACAGCTTTGATTTACGACACCGACTTTCATCAAGGTTATGTACAGAGCCATAAACGTGTCACCACTTTCAGTAAAAACACACATTTTGAAGTAAGCCACAGTGGAGTAGCGATCCACTAGGAAGACATGGCTATATCTCATAATGAGGCAGCATAGTTCAACAAATAGTAACAACAGTTGCTAGTGAAAGCCAAGCAGGTGTATCATTAATAGCAGATATTGTATTTACTTTATCACAACATTAAACAACAACTAACTAAACACTTGCTAATGCCGTCACCAATTCATGGCAGAACCTTTACTAGATAGTGTCCGAAAAGCTACAGGGCACATTACTATCCATTGAAAAAAAATCCCAATGGTGACAAAGTGTCATCAAGATGATTCTTCATAATTTTATGATCTCATACATAAGAAATACCGAGAAACAGTATGTAGACTACAGGTTCAGGTTGGGTACCTGGGCTGCTAGAACAAATTTACATAATTTACATCTTGGAATTAATAATCGATGGACTGCAGATATTATGATGGCCATCTTACCGGATTAAGACGGTATACCACATACAGTTAGTTTATAATTATTTTGCAAAATACCCCTATAACGACATGATTGTGTTCAGAAATATTAATGCATTCTGACACCCCGACAACGCTTTCTGCCCTCAACAGTGAGTCGTACATGTCATCCGAGCTTCGTTTCATTGTAAGGTTTATCACAACCAGCGCATTAATTTAAAGAATTTGGAATTGAAGCATATAGCGTTTTAAGAAGCCGGCGTATCAGCATATCGTTTCATCCGATGTGTAATATTAATTTATTAATTCTAAAATCATTTGACTGATTTCGTTGGATAGTTACGTGGAGGCGAAATGGAATCCAGGTATACACATCTTCGTCAGTACGGCAGGGTAATGGAGGGACATCTTGTGGTTTACAAATCACAGGTAGAGATGACGGATCTGACATTGACGACATAACCACTAGAACATGTGATGTCACAGGAAGGTACGTGACGATCTACCAAGACTACAACAATCCTCAAGGTTCAACAGTTATGGATTTCTGTGAAGTTGTTGTAAAGGGTAAGCGCAATAAAAGCTACACTCTCGAGTATAACGTTCAAGTATTTAAAAAATATATTGGGGTCACATTTGTCTGCCCCGTGACCATTTTTCAGGGACCAAAGATTGAAGGTGGATTTTAAGTCCTTGGGTCATTAAAACAAAAATAGCCTCCATGTGTCTCGCGAAAGTTTCGTCTAACTCCAGGACTTGTAAAATGCCTGTAGTGAAACAATCACTTTGATTGGCTGATTACAGGTGGTTCATTCTACGATATTGCCCTCTATAAAAGTCAATGTACCACGGTTAGCTTATTTACATCACATACCTGTATTAATACGCGGTGAACTGTTAATGTTTGTAAATAATTATGGATGACATAGTGGACGCCGTATCGTTTAATGTATGTGAAGTAGAGGAACTATTAGGATCCGAAAACGACTTTGACGAATACACTCCGGACGAAATGTAAACCGACAAACAAGAACGCAAAAAAGTCTCAAATTCTGGAACAAATTAATACTAATGTTGATCCCTTACATGTACATGCACCTACACCTAGGTCATGGTCTCTCAAACTTTTCAAACACGTGCAAAACACGAACATTACAACAAACAGTTCCTACAGACACGGATATTACTCATATGAAAAGTGTGTTTTCTTCAGCGACACCACCAGAGCACATTGATTAATTAATAATTGGCTATTGGATGTCAAATATTTGGTAACTCAGATATAGAGTGTTAGAGAGGAAACCCGCTACATTTTCCAATTAGTAGCAATTGATATTTTATATGCACAATACCACATACAGGATAGCACACACGACAGCCATTGATATACCAGGCGTGACTCACTGGCTGGAACGAGAAATAATGCAATGGGCCCATCGACGGGTATCGATCCTGAACCGACTGCACATCAGGCGAGCGCTTTACCACTGGACTACGTCCCGCCCCCATAATATCAGGAAGACTGGCTTAAATCTGGATGTAATAAGGGGCATACACGTGGTAGGAAATTCTGACTTCGGAAGATATAAGAATGGATAGCATTTCCTGCCGGCAACAAGCAGACAGTTAATATCTGCTGTTGTTATTGTAAATGTTTTACTTTTACACATGGTTAGACTATCATAAACGTTGCCTGTTTTCAATTTACAATGACTCGGTAACTAAGGTAACTTAGAACATACTATTAAAATATTTCAGCATGTCCACTTAACAAGTATGGTTCTGACTGTGACAAGTTGTGTGCCGATCGTAAATGTGCTAGGAGTGGTTCACCCTGCAGTATATGGACAGGTACATGTGACGGAGGATGTCAAGATGGATGGAAGAACAAAGACTGCACAATAGGTATGGTTTATATGACGTAACTTGTTTCTGGCAGATTGTCGATTGCAATCTATACTTTCGTTCGATAGGATCGTATAAAAATATGATATAGTACAATCAAACAATAAATCAGTAAATAAATCAATGCTTAAAAGTAATCTAGCACGAAAAATACATTGGATAATGTTAAAAGTTAAAAGTGTCTCGTAATTTTAGCAATTCCACCCTAAGCGTCACAATGGATGTTATTGGAAATCGTATCTTAAATGTGTTCAAGCAAACCGAGCGACAACCGGGATTCTAGGTTCAGGCGTCTTTTGCTGACGTATGTCGTCTACTAGGACTTGGAACCAAAACACATGCATTAAACGTCTTGTCGGAATTCTAAAATCCCAAAGAACATCTTTGCAGATTTGTGTCATGTTCCTTATCCAAAAATCATGTAAACTTTGCCATTAGACAAAATCAAATCGGCTGCAGAAACGTTGTTCAATTGCAAGAATATGAACTGAACTATATATGGATTCTCTGATGCCATTCAATGATGGCGGGCCTGCTGTACTAATTTTCCCACTTTTCACGTGCCACTTTGGGCACTCCCTCTAATAGCCCAATATTTCCCCCTTTTACCTCATACATACACTATGATTGTGGCACATGGTTCTGTCACAATGAAACGGACCACGTCAAGTACACACTAGTCTGTTACCGCATGTATATTGTGTTTTCACTTCGCAAAGTTCTGCACAGGCAAAGAACGAGGAGGATATGAAAATAAAAATACAAAGTACATGTTGCCGGGATTCGAATCTTCTGCACCAATTACAAGACATTTGTCAGTCTGGGACGTTAACTTTGCGAACAACGACAACATCGACGTCATAAACAGTGTCTGAAAGAGTTGTACGGGTAGTTTAGCCAATGATCAGGGGACTGCAGCTTGTTTGCTGCCATTAAATATTTAATAACACTAAACAAGTAACAACGGTACTGTTTTTGTAAAGGGCATTTATTAATGACAACACTTATTTTATAGTGAGAATATTCACATGTACAGACTTTAACATTACTAATTACATTGGGAAAATATGCAACAGCAAACACGAGACAGCGTGATTCATTGGTCGATTGACACCGATAATTAAAATAATTACAAATGGAACATTTTGTTGTACTGATATCTACGACATTTTATATATATATATATATATATATCCGAAAAATTACGTCACTATCCATTTTACACTAACTTAGCCACTTATCCTTGGTGTCATGTTATACCAGTGCATGTATCTATATGTAGTTACGTTTACTGTATTGTGTCTACCTTCATAAGTCTATATATTGTCACAATAAATGGAGTATGTCCTCTTGCACACTGCATGCTATATTTTGTTAAACATCTTGTTTGCTTGTCATCTGTTCACGAGAACATTATTTCTGAGAGCACATTCAGCTACACATTCATTAGGTACTCCACGATCCAAAATTCGAAAATATTAAATTTGAGCCTGAGGTACAGTAAATTAGTTTCATGAACTATATATACTTGACTTTCCAAAGCACAGTATGAAACTGGTTCAAAGTTCAAACTTTAAATAGATCGTTGAATACTGCCATGCCTACCTATGTGGCAGGTCTTGCCATAATGTGTTGCTGTATCTGACTAGTAAATTGATTTGAAATAATATTAGTGCATCAGGTAATATTGTGCTTACAAAGTGCTTTGCGATGGGAGATTTTCAGTCTAGATCATATTATTTCCCTAAACGAATTAATGGAAGGGTTAACTATAACACTATTACATGGCACAGGTATTTGAGAATGCTTTATAGCCTAGCAATAAATGAGTTTGACTATTTCAAATAACGCATTATAATTTTGTGGCATTTTCTAATTTTTAAGTATGGAGTAAAACGGTCGTTGTTTCCAGACCGTAGTCGATTACAAATCACATCTCTTGTCTATATATATATATATATATATATATATATATATATATATATATATATATATATATATATATATATATATATATACACACACACACACACACATTGTTAACAAAGTACCCATCTATAAATATCAACAAAACAGTTATCGTTACCATGTGGTATCTGGGTGTATACTACCAAATCAAATCCCATAGACGACAATAGTAACATATGTGGATAAAACTCCTACATGCAGCGTATCAATCTACATAAACGCCACGGATATAAATACTACCACCCCTTACCCTTAAAGTGAATCAGAAAAAAAAGTGGGGGTCAAGCTGCTCATTTCTGAGATAACTGGTAGCGTCTATGACTACCCTGGTTCCGCACAAAAGTCTAGGACTTTTTTTTTTACAGGTACCCCATACATGTTTCAGGCACATGGTTACTTGACACAGTGGTACTAGATGAAATAAAATTACATACATGTTTTGCCGAGATGAAACTATTTGGGTTTTTTTTTACAACCAACGCACTCACATTTGTCACCGACTTGTGGTGTTCACTTCTCTATCAAAAGTTGGGTGCACCTAGAACTTTGACTCAGCTGGAAGTTATTTGGTTTAGTACTACCTATACTGATCACATACATTTTTTTCAAAAAGTGTCCTGCTTGTGTTTTTATGACAACCAGGATCTGATGTATTCTGACATCAACTGACAACCTCACTGAAACTGTTGTTTCTACAGTACAACCTAATATAATGTACACCTTATAAGGCATATATAGTGCATACAGTTTTGTACAAATGCAATATGTCATATTAAACAACAAAATGTTTTAAAATAAAACTCCTGAAGATATTTAATGAACCATCAAAACCATTGGCAGCAACCAATAATAATTATTCCCGACTCTATTTTATTTATAGCCTACTGTATTTGGAGGTTTTAATATTTGTGATATCTGGAATTATCATCCAGCTTTCACACATTTATTTTTGATTAATTACTGAAAACACCCACCTATTTTTAAATGACATAATTACCCGAACATCTGTTTTCTTGCATTAGTTTCTAATCCAGATGAATACAATATGTATTCCTACAATCTGTAATCCAGCATTTTAGTTAGCTTTAACAATAAAATAAATTATCAACATACTTCAAGGCAGATAATCAAATCTGAACAAATTGGTTCTGAATGTAGTATAAACTTAAAATGCTCTTCATGAGAGCAAACTAAGTGATTATTTGAAAAGAAAATTGATCTGGATATCAAAAGATATGTTTATCAAGTTTATCGTTATGTATAAATAAGAACAGAAGGCACAATAGTGAGAACAAATTTAATTATCTCTTTGGTAAAGTTTTTCCTCAAATGTTTAAGTTTGTATAAAACTATAAATTTGTCTAAAATATAACTTAGCACTCAATAAATATGTCAAAATGACAATAAAAATGAAGTTCTTTACAAATTTGAGTTTTCAGAATTTCATACATGAAAAATTAACTAAGTTAATTAAAACTAAAGACATTAGCCCACTACTGGCATATGCTATTTTTAATATAAAAATAAATTGCTATTAAAATCTTAGTTCACTCTGTATCCTCTCTGAATGAATGTTTAACGACACCCCAGCACGAAAAATACATCGGCTATTGGGTATCAAACTATAGTAATGCAAACAAATAAGGTGATGATCAACATCAATATAAAAATTCAAGATTTAAATAAAAACAGTGTAAAGAACTGTGCACAAATACAAATATCACAGATAGATACTGACTTTTACTCAAAATTTCAATTTGTGCTGTATTGGCCATTCTCAAAGAGAATGTTACACCCCTGCACCACAGTGAGGTTACAGCACGCGCGGGGGATCTTAGTTCAGGTTGCCTATATATAATACCATATTTAAGAGCAGTTGCATATGGCAAGTCAAATACCATATAAACAAATTTATTGAAATGTTTACAGTATGAATTATAGGCCCAAACCAACTTTTCCTCAGTGCTAAGTTTGATTTAAACTCCATTCAGAGCCATGTACAGTGATTATTGTAAAGGTCAAGGTCATTGTAAACTTGCATGGTCAAGTGACGGCTGATTGACCCCTCTGTATGACGAGTTAACCACGCCCACCGTGACACGTGATGCAAGGTTAGACAAACATTCAATAATGTCTGCCAATTCGCATAGGTCGATAGCAAAATCAACCGATCTGTCGATTACGTTTTTGCCTTAATTTATTTACAAATATCGTTGTTTAATTAAAAAGCCGACAAGAGGAGACATTCAAGTATTTCACTACAGGGTACATTTACGATGACAACGTGATTTAAATCGACGAAACCATTTTTACTTCAGTAAATTTTATCGAAGCACAAGAACCCGGAAGTGAACGTCGAATGCAACCAAAAGAACATTTAAAAAATCCCATGCTAGTTTTTATTGTCAGAACTGGTAAATTAAAATTACTTGTTTCTTTTTTCTTCTTCTTTTTTATTTTAATTTTTGTTGTTGTTGTTCGACTATTATATTAATGGAATCCCGATATGCCGAGGAATAAGAGGATAAAGTGCGCGGCGACGACCCGGCCTCGACCCGCTTAAAACCGTCTTTATTTTTGGTCGGGTTGCGTTAAATGTTTTGTTTAAAAAAACAGAAAAGGGGGAGGGACGTGTGCAGTAACATTAAAATACAAGGCGTGTGGGAATGCTATCAGTGTACCATAATTTTATGCACGAAAGGTTACAAAACTATAGCAGGATACAGTCGCCTGTGCCAAAATTATGCAGGCAGTGGTTTAGATTGTGGGATTGCGATGTTTATGGGGGTGTATTCTTACATAGCATGGGCGTACATAGGGGGGGGGGGGGGGGGGGGGGGTGGGAGGGCGGGGGGGGGGGGGGGGGGGGGGGGTGGGGGTCGAACCCCCCCCCCGAAATCGCTTTTTTATAAATTAATATATCGGACATTGATATCTGACATTATTATATTTACTCAACATAGAAATATATGCCCAATATCTCTGCAATCTATTTTGGAATCCCCCTTTTCAAAATCCTATGTACGCCCATGAATAGCTGCACTGCTTGAATCAACCGATATACGGCACTTGCCCTATTTATAAAACCAAAGCCATACACGAAAAAAATAAAATATATTATATTAAAATCACAACTGGCGTAGCCAGAGGGTGGGTGGGTTGGTGTGGACCACATGTTTGGCCCTCCAGTTATGTATACTGACATATTGGGCCGTCTCCGTTCTGACAAGACATATTAGGGCTGTTTACGTTTGGGTGCCCCATCCCTTTATAAAATCAGGCTGTCTAGCACACTCTTTTGAAAAAGTTGGACACAATTAGGAATGAAAATATAGAAAATGTAGGACAAAAGTAGGAAAACGTAGAACAAAAGTAGAAAAACTAAGTATTATGAAGAAAAATTAGGAAAAATAGGACAAAGACCAAAAAGTACGAAAAAGTAGGATAGCTGGACAGTCTATAAAATATTTTCCAATTAAGCCAGTACAATAGTGTTTAAATAAATTATAAACTCGTGTTGTGGCAACAGCTGTTGGGAATCAAACTTGAAGCTTCTGCCCCCCCCCCCCCCCAATCTCACACACCCCGCCCATTAGTTATCCTACTGTCACACAAAATGTACTCACAAAGCTTTATCTGCATAGGCAGATAAAAAATAGTAATAAATATTATAAGACAACCCATGCCTTCAGCCTACAGAACAAAATAAAAATAATTAATAATATATATAAAATATAAATGTAATTAATTTTTTTATATATATAACAAACAAAAAAGAGGCAAAATTATATATATACATATATATAACATGAAACTAAACCACAGATTGCAGTTTGCACAATTTATTATGAGAATACTTCCTAACATTTTCTTTTTTCTCAAAGAGAGGGTCTTTACATATTAATCCCCATGCAATCTGGTACAGGTAAATATAGGATTACCATTTGATGGGTGGTGTCTAACTGAATCCCAAGTCTTGGAAGTCTGAATTACACCTTAGCAGCAATATGTCAAACACAATTTTGTTTTGTTTTTTAAATATTGTATTAAATGAAATTGTTGAAAGTGTTTTATTTTCAGCAGCAATTTCATCCCCTGCCCCAGTTTTTCTTTCACATATCAGTTGAAACTGTTCTATTATTTCTATCATTCTATTCTCAATATCAAGATGCAATGTCATTTGTTTAATAGTTTGTCTTCAGAATCTCATTTTCAACATCTAATCAATGACTCCACATCCATTGGTCCAGTTGCTGAAATATATAAAGACAAACATATTAAGTATTTCACATCCATTTGAAGAAGTACATTAGTCTGTAACTTAATTATATATCGTTGTATTAATTTAAAGTTTAATTTAATTTTAGGAAAACATTTTTTTAACAGGAAACAAAATCAATGTGACTAAACAAAGTATAAAATTAAAAAGTATTGCAATACATTTTAAAAAGTAGTGAACAATGTATTTAACTTTGATGATGTTATTTGATTTCAAGTAGAAAGTTGCACAAAGCTACACATAAGATGACATGTGGAAAAAGAAAAATGCCTATGCTTTGCTAAAATTTGGGGTATAAAATAATGATGAAAAACAAAACTACTGTCTCCAAAAGAAAATCATATTTAGGGTAGGTAATAAAAACAAAACAGATGTAAGTGCCTCATCTAGGTGGTTATGGGTTTGAAATGTTTTGAAATTAGTGTTAGGACATTTCCAGCACATGACCATTTATAAACAGCAGTTCTTTTACTATCATTTATCTAAACATTAAAAAATATATCTATTAATTTCCAAGATTTTAGGGTATATAAGTTTAACCTCAGTAGCTCTGGCACAAACCATTAAGTTGAAAATTCTAAGAATAACAATAAAGGAATAATAAAATGTCTTACCAGTATGTATTATAAATTACCCAAGATTGGTAATTGATCTGCTGTTAGGTGAGTAATTGTTTTAATATATATTATGGTAAAATTGGGTTTTTTAATTGAGGGGTGGGGTGGAGGGGGACTAATGGATAAGTTAAAGTTTTTTTGTTTAAAGACATCACTAGAGCATACGGAATTATTAATCATGAGCTATTGGATGTCAAACATTTTGTACTTTTGACATGTATAGTCTAGAGTGCAAACCTGCTACATTAGTAGCCAGGTATCTTATATATATATATATATACACCACCCAACAGACAGACTAGCACATACCACAGCCTTTGATATGCTAGTCGTGATGCACTAGCTTAAATCGAATCAAACCGAGAAATCGTATCCGGCAGATCTGTACCGATTGCAAAAAATCACAATTATTATTAAAATTTTTTTTTTTGCTTCAAAACATTTCAGGGTCCCTACATAAAATTTGCCTAATTTATAACTTTCCAGACAATACTTCCTTATCCCCCTAAAGCTCACAACCATATAGGTTACTCCCTCACTCCCCCCTCCCCCCCCCCACACACAGACAAAAGCACATACACACACACACTCATGCCTACACACATGCAAACAAAAAGAAAAGGAAAAAAAAGCTAAGACTTCCAAACGTTCCAGCATTCACTAACCCTAAGCCTAAATTAACTGAATGCTGGAACGATCGGAAGTCTTGCCAAAACTTTTATTTTGGCCATTCGTCCGACTGTGTGCAGTTTAACGACGGATTCTTAACGACAATATATACATCGAAGACTGATTAAATGAGTCAGTAAATTCCATTACATTGGAGGGAAAGTGATTCTTAAAATCTTACCTTCGTAGAATTTATATATCAGTTGAATTTTGATGGATTTCGGCAAAACTTCACTTTCAATACCATGCGACGGTTTCGCAGGAAAACACTGATTTTACGTCAATCGTAGGCTCTGCATACTCTTGAGTGCCTAATAAACATAGGGGCTGAATAAGCATAGGGGCTGGACATTTTTCTAAAATCAATTAAAAGTAGGGTGCGGAATTAGCATAGGGTGTGGAATTTTTTTTAAAAACCAATAAGAGTAGAGTGCGGAATGGAAATTTAGCTAAATTGTAAAAATTGAGTAGTAATGAAAACAGAAATAAAAATAAGTGTTTTGGAAATAACAAAAATATACCATTGTTATGTGTACATGTAATTTAGAAAACAAGCAGCTCAGAAATAAATAACTTGTAGTAAATTCCATAGTATGAAAAAATGTGTTCACTATAAACATATGTTTCTATTATCTAACTGTTACAACTGTGTTATTGTCACACACAATTAATTAAAACTGTAAGTGTGTTTGTACGTTTAAATGAAATTATGATAATTGATGTGAGGCGAGATTGCAGCTTTGAACAAAAATCCAAAAGTTCCATGCAACAAAACCAAAACAATCAGGGTGAATGACAGCTCGCTAGATTCATCTCCTATATTTAAAAACATGGTCAATTATAACAAAACGTAATTTCATCAACTTAATTTTTACCTGTATCATTCTTTATTTTTAAAGCACTTATGATGCCAGGAGCTTAAAAAGTCATATTTACCTTTAAGAATTCGGTACTCCCGTCTTCAATGTTTGGTGAAAAGATGAAGTGTTGAAGTGTAATTGATTAATTTATATAAAGTGCTTACATGAACTGTTCCATCAATTTACAGGCGAGCACTCAATCGAACGCATCCTTGGAATTTACACAACCGAATAAAACCGAACCGAGCCGAGCGATAAAAACAAAATGGCGGCCAACAGTGTTCGGAAACGTGTTTACATTTTGTCGTAGAGTAACATACTTTGTTGTGCCTTAATGGTTCAAATGATCAATCAAGCAGAAAAACAATGTATGTATATTAATAAATAAATTAAATGTATTATTTGACAACAAAAGTTGGCATTTTATTTGACAACTCGGAAAATTGTAAATTCCGCAATTCCGTCCTCGATTCCGTGATCGCGGAAAATCGGTACCATTTGATAAATTAATAATTGTAATAAGCGTTGGGTGCCGATTTAGCGTAGGGGGTTACATTTAAAAAAAATGTAATTAAACGTAGGGTGCTGAATAAGCGTAGACACCAACATTTTTTCACAAATTTAATAAACGTAGGTGTACGTTTATTTGGCACTCGAGAGTAGTTGTCATCGCTGTTAACACTTGTCAACAGAAGTATATGTTTACTATGATTATAATTCATTTGGAGGAGACAATTATTTTAACTAATTTTAATGCTAACTATACAAAAACGTTACACATTGAAAAAAATTATGTTGTCTAACCTAATGGCGTCCAGGCAAATTTGGGCCCGCGGTTTTTGAACCGCGAAACATGATTGGTCCAGCGCGGTTGTCAATCACGCCGTACGGAGGGGTCAATTAATCAACCGTATAGTTTAATGAAATAAAATGACAAAATCATAATATTGTTTTATTATGCACTGAATATGTGCTATAAGGTGTATACTACCAAATCAAATCCCATAGACACAGTGATACTAGATGAAATAAAATTGCATACATTTTTTGCCCAGATGAAACTATTTTTTTTTACAACCAACACACTCACATTTGTCACCAATCACAGGACTTGTGGTGTTCACTCTCTATCAAAAGTTGCATCTCGAACCTTAACCCAGCCGGAAGTTATTTGGTTTAGTACTACCATCTGGAGTCTACACAATGTTTTATCGAAGAGGAGATAAAATGTCATGTTACGAATGACTTAGTTGCGAACACTCATTTGAAACCAAGGGACGAGACGTATCCCAGTGATAAAGCAATGAATATAGTGGTGATGCCAGGAGTTTGTAAAAAAGGTAAGCGTATCCTGTCTCAAAATGATGAAAAATGGTTGTATCTGTCATTATTTCAGTCTGCGATACGCCATATCGTAAAATGGTCCATGTGAACCATGACTTTTTAATAGCTGGCTCAGTGTATATCTGTATATTGAATATCTGTTTTGAAATGGGTGCTGGTATAACCTGACAAGGAACTGAATGAATGAATGAATGTTTAACGGCACCCCAGCACAAAAATACACATAGGCTATTGGGTGTCACAAATGGTAAATAAACGAGATATGTTATGTAGTTTAAAACATTAGTGCCATATTGCATTTAAACTAAGGTTGATTCGTAACCTGACGCTGCCACAGTGAGCTAGGTAAACACGATTGTTTATCATTATTGCTATGACTTGCCAAGCTGGAATATTATTTTGTTATAGAAATGTATGATTTGTAATTGAAGGAGAGAACTTTTAGGAGTGCCTGAGGTACACATATACCAACTGTTCTAAGTATATATATATATATATATATATATATATATATATATATATATATATAGTCGCTGAACAGGTACCAACAAACCCAAAATGTTGACCCTCGACCCCGTTCAGGTCGTCCCAGGGCAACGACAGAAGTACAGGATCAATTGATCCATAACCAGGCTCTATGAAATCGAGCTCAGACGGCAAATCAAATTGTTGAAAACCTTCATCAGGCTACAGGTGTCAGCGTTTGTGTTTCAATATATATATGTCCCTTGATATACTAATTACACATAGAACAATACCACTAGCGAGTCGGTATAAAATAATTATGTTATAAAATCAAAATCAACAAAATAACTGAATTTACTTTTAAATTCAGATCTGGACGAGTGTGCCGAGAACAATCCATGTGCTGTCAAAGCGAAATGCTCCAATACTCGTGGATCATATACATG
Organism: Gigantopelta aegis; assembly: GCF_016097555.1. Classification (NCBI taxonomy): domain Eukaryota; kingdom Metazoa; phylum Mollusca; class Gastropoda; order Neomphalida; family Peltospiridae; genus Gigantopelta; species Gigantopelta aegis. Next base: position 25,145 of record NW_024533197.1, read on the forward strand.
CACCTGTCTTAATGGATTTACTGGAACGAGACTCACATGTCAAGGTAATGGAGTTAATATTTAAATTACGTCAAATGTCTAAAATGTTGTTGAAAATATGACGCTAATATCTATTACACTTTTGGTTATTTTGATGCTTCATGGCATTTATAAAATACTACCGTTGAGTTTTCAAATTAGTGAATCCTTCACATTAGATCTCAAAAGTCGCACCAGACTACACCTAAGTGATACGTGATTAACGGAAATAATATGTCGATGTTAAAAGGCTTATGTTTCATTTAAGCATAATATTATAATTTTAGTAAGCTCAATAAAAATATGTCACTCAAGTGAATTTCCGGAGATGGACACAACTGTACAGGTAACTAAAACTGTGAATATGCAAGTATGAAAACTGTAATTCATGAGCGGACGCATTTGTTCAATACATCTATTAACCAGAATGCAGAGCAGAATTGGCTGTAGTAGTCTGAACAACAAAGCCGATATTAACGATCAAGACCGTATCTCCGCACAATGTAGAGTCAAGTGGGCATTTGAGATTGATTTCAGGGACGGGCTTTAGCTCAGTCGGTTGAGTGCTCGATTGAGGTGCTTGCGTCGTAGGATCGAACCACCTCAGTGAATTCATTCAGCTGATTGGATTTGTTCTCGTTCCACTCAGTGCATCACAACTGAACAAAAAGCGTGGTACGTGTTTTCCTGTCTGTGGGAATGTGCATATAAAAGATCCCTTGCTGCATTGTAAAAAAATGGAGCAGGTTTTCTCTAATGACTACGAGTCATAATTACCAAATGTTTGATATCCAAAAACCGATGATTAATTAATCAATGTGCTCTAGTGGTGTCCCGAGGAGATCCTTTATAATGGAGTTATTATTTAAATTACGTCGGATGTCTAAAATGTTGTTTAAAATATGATGCCAATAACTATTACTCTGTTGGTTATTTTGATGCTTCATAGTATTGGTAAAATATTATCATTGGGTTTTCAAATTAGTGAATCATTCATATTAGATCTCAAAAGTCGCACCTGACTATACCCAAGTGATATGTGATTAACGGAAATAACGTTTCGACGTTGAAAGGCTTATGTTTCACTCAAGCATAATATCATAATTTCAATAAACTCATTAAAAATATGTCACTCACGTCACATGAAACCTGATTTTCAGGAAATAACGAATATCAGTGTAATAAAGATTCCTTCTTTTCTATTGATCTCAGATGTAAACGAGTGTCAGACTGGAACGTTTCCATGTGACACCAATGCAGATTGCAAAAATACAGTTGGATCTTATACATGTGGCTGCCGAGATGGATATTCTGGAAATGGAAAAACTTGTAACGGTAACTAAAACTTATTTTAACTCCAAACAGTATAGTGCACAAACTAATTATACCATAGATAACAGACATTGTGAAAATAACATATCTGAATAGGGTAACACGGATGCGTTACACCACAAAACCATATAGGAATCAATGCTGGTTAAAATTTCGATTTAACAGTCTGTGCCAGAGTGGCATGACACGACATTAGGACAATGTAGGAATAACACCCGATATACACTCGGTTAATACATTATTTGTGTCATTGATTGGTTGATTCGTCCATTCATTCTAGTGGTTTTATAATATGGTACTAATTAGATAAATCATAATATGTGCACTAATGTAGTAAAGAATATAATTCAAATCATATAAAGTCCAGATGTACTAATAATGATTATTAATGCATTCACCTTTTTGTTTTGGTTACTACTGATCTCAGATATAAACGAGTGTGAGACTGGAACGTATCCATGTGGCACCAATGCAGTTTGTGGAAATACAGTTGGATCTTATACATGTACTTGCAAAGTTGGATTTACCGGAGATAGACACACCTGTACAGGTAACTAAAATTGTGAATCTGCAAGTATGAAAACTATAATTCATGAGCGGTAGTAGTAGTAGTAGTGGTAGCAGTGGTAGTAGTGGTGGTAGTCGTGGTAGTAGTGGTAGTAGTAGTAGTAGTAGTAGTAGTAGCAGTAGTAGTGGTAGTAATAACAGTGGTAGTAGCAGTAATAATAATATAATTGTAATAATGACGATAATGCTGGTGATGTTTTTTGTTATTCATTCTGTGTTGTTGTTTCAGCATGTGAGTCTGACGTCAAGTATGGTTCTAACTGCATCAGGTCTTGTTCAGATCGGAAATGCGCCACCACTAGTTCCACTTGTGATGCAAAAACTGGAGCTTGTGATGGAGCGTGTAAGCAGGGATGGTGAGAAGTGGACTGTACTCAAGGTATAACATGAACATTACCATGCATGGACACTAAATAAAAAACGAACACAATTGCATTTATATTTAATACCCGAAGTAGACGTCCTGTGCATATTAAACTATGTATCGTTATATGCCAAAATAAGTATATTTGAAATTGTCTTGTAACAAAAAAACAAAAAACAAAAAACAAAACAAATAAAAATTTGTTTTGTTTAACGACACTACTAGAGCACATTGATTTATTAATCATCTGCTATTGGATGTCAAACATTTGGTAACTCTTCATATAGTCATCAGAGGAAACCCACTACAGTTTTTCATTAACAGCATGGGATCTTTTATATGCACTTTTCCATATTAATTGTGTGGTGCACTGGATTGCGAGGCGAGTATAAGTTTAACGTGCGCATATACCACGGAGGTTTCGCACACGCCAGTCACGAGGGTGTGTGTGTGTGTGTGTGTGTGTGTGTGTGTGCAAGTTTAAGGTGGACAGAATTTGCAATGAAAATTTAGAAGTTAGGTCTGAGACCTAAAACCGAAATAAGCTGATCATTCTGCTCATGTCTGGACAAAATATTTAAATTCCAAAATGGTTTTAAGGTGATTTGAGCAATTTGAATGAATTAATGTTTAACGACACCCCAGCACGAAAAATACATCAGCTATTGGGTGTCAAACTATGGTAATGGAAAGAAATAAAGTGATGATCAACAACAATATAAACATTCAAGATTTAAACAAAAACACAGTGTAAAGAACTGTGCAAAAACACAAATATCACAGATACTGACTTTTACTCAAAACTTCAATTGTGTGCTGTATTGGCCATTCTCAAAGATAATGTTACACCCCTGCACCACGGCGAGGTTACAGCACGCGCATGGGTTGAGCAATTTAGACGGGCTACCAAAGTAAAGTGTGTCGAGAAATAAACATAAAATTTTGAATGACAACCCAAAGTTTTAAAGTCCGACAAGCCCCAAAAAGAAGGTTACCTGTGCTAGAAAAGGTTGACTTCTACGGCGAGCTGAGTAAGGGAATGACACTCAGGTTCGGGAGCTGATTCTTCTTGCCTAGCAAGACCTGGATGCAACGTTGTAATCGGCGCCGCAGATAGTCTTGACGATCCTGTGGATGGTGTGTCTATCCATCAAAGCAAACAGGATCGCTTGTCGGTATATCTTCTGCCGCCGATGTGTCACAATCAACCCCGACTGGTGGTTAGCCAGCATGAGTGTATAAAACATGTAGGGGCTTCCGTCGGGGATTGGTTTCCACGCTTGATTGAGAATTCTCCCCTTCAGCGTCGCCGTATTTGTCGTATCCCCCTGCACGTACTGTCGGTAGCAGCTTTTCATCTTGCCAAAGGCCAAGTGTCATTCGTCTTCTGCAGGGGGAGGAGCTGGTGGAGCCGGCGGTTGCGCTTTGTCAGGTTGAGTGGTCGGTGATGTTGCCTTCCTCTTGGCTGCCACAATAACAACAGGTACCGAAGCCGACTCAACGGGGGAGCGGTAGCGAGAGTTAACCGCTTCACCGGAGTCAGCTTTGGAGTAGAAGTGATCCTCCGCCAGGTTTGGTTCCCCCTGTTTCGTCCCCGACGGACGTTTCCTCTTCCCACGTCATCTTCTACTCCTCTTCTGCGAGACCGCGTCGCTGTACACCAAACTGACGGTTGCCCGTGATCCGGTGTACGCGAAGCGATACTCCAGCAGCATTCCATATGACCGTGTAAGTCCCCCCAGGTGGGAGGGGGGGGGGGGGGGGGGGGGGGGAGAGAGAGGGTGTCAAGTCGAGTGAGCAGGTTTCCACGTCTAGTCGCATTGCTAGTCAGAGCTGGAATCCGCAGTGGATGGAACGGAAAAAAAAAGCCCAATCAGCTGAATGAATCCACCGAGGTGGTTCGATCCTGCGACGCAAGTACCTCAGTCGAACACTTAACTGACTGAGCTAAATCCCGCCCCAGTCTTGTAACAAAGAATGTTAGTTTTAAAGCTTTCCATGAGACCCAAGCCGGTGTTATAATTTATGTTATCATTTATTATTTATCCAGAAAGTCAGCTTAATCAACCACAATGCTTTTATCAAAAATGTCTTTATGCATGTGTCCTACTATGTGTATAATGTGTGTGTGTGTGTGTGTGTGTGTGTGTGTGTGTGTGTGTGTGTGTGTGTGCAAGGTGGACCCCTTCAGCCCACTGAGTAATGTGCACAGAACATTTCTTTTCTTAATATTCGTCAAAATAGTCTGAAGAGACAAAGATTTAACGATGCTTTGTAGAGTGCTGTCAGTTACGGTATTAGTTTACAACCATTTATCATTAAACTCAGATATCAACGAGTGTGAACAGAATCCATGTGGTCTGAATGGAAACTGCACTAACACAGCTGGATCATACACATGTACTTGTCGAAGTGGATATTCTGGAGATGGACACACTTGTGCAGGTAATGGATTTAAGTAATGTTAACGTAACATTGTAATGTAGCAGTGTGACATAATCACATGTATGAATGATAATACTTCGGTATAAACGTATATACATGAGTCTACATTTTTATAATGTTTAAACATTTTGTTTTTACTATTGTCAGACGAGAACGAGTGCCTCAATCAGAAGTCGTGTGATATTAATGCCAACTGCACCAACACAGATGGATCATATACATGTACTTGCCGAAATGGATATTCTGGAGATAGAAAAACCTGTACAGGTAATTAATATTGATTAAAACCTTTAGTTTAAAAATAAATACATCCAAAATAAAGGATTTGCTTATCATTTCTGAATCATATCAAGACGGGATTCTTGCATGCTTATAGTTTTGTGTGCACTAGCTACCGAATTAAAGTAGGTAAGCTAAATGCATCAAATTGATGCATAGAAATCCGAGAAGTATAATTCGAAAATAAGAGTTTTTCTAATTATAGAACTATTGTAATATAATATATTTCCCAGCTACTCTGCGACGCCAAATCATTGAATTCGCTTATTCTTTCAATAAATACCCTGCTTATAATAACCATTTTAGGACACCAAAGCTCAGGGAATGAATAGGTTTGCATGCATTGTTAGTTATTTAAAATTGTGGTTAACAAACGTTCTGTCTCATGTTCTTAAGAAAACCTCAACATGATTTTTATAATGATTTTGTTACATTTGCCAATTAGAAATGACAGGGATCAAAATTGGTTGTTTTAATATCAGTGTACCTTTCTAATATTAACTGTTTTAATATGTGTTCATGTTTTGGAAAATAATTCTTATTCAAAGACTACTGATGTATGCTATGCTTGAAAATTGTTTTATCATGCTCTTGACCCGTAATCTTAGTTAAATTCTAATATGGCTATCACTCAATTAAAGATGTGGATGAGTGCCTGGGACAGAATTCATGTAGTACTAATGCTAACTGCAGCAACACAGATGGATCATATACATGCAGCTGTCGAAGTGGATTTTCTGGAGATGGAAAAACGTGTACAGGTAACTGGAAACATTTTATAAACTTACGTCATCGGGAGATAACCACAACAAATGTCGTTTGAATTATTTATAATGTTTAATTGAAATCAATATGCGTTTGTTCTCTGACTTAGGCTATGACTGCTAAATCCACTTCAATTGGTCTATATAATTGATACACCTGCTTCAGCCAAGTACATTGGTCAAAATAGTTAATATACTGAGTCAAATTAATAACTTTACAACCGTTTCATCTTGGCTAATTAGCAAATATGACAGAAAAACGTGTTAAATAAGGTATGTTTTTATTGCATGACGTCCAAAGAAAGAATAGGAATAAATGTTGAGTCAAACATCTGTTAGATGCGCCCACAGCATTCGTCAAAACCACAAACAGTCAAAATGGTAATTCACAAGCAGGGTCATCTGATGAAACCACAGGTTCAGTAGCGCGTATGCCCTCCATGTGTACCCACAACTGCAAGGCAACGTCTCCTCATTGACTGCCTGATGCGTGTAAAGACTGCATTAGGAATACGGCGCCATTGTTCCACTAATGAGGCACCAAGTTCCTGCAAAGTCTGTGGAGGGTTCCTGAGAGTGCGCAGGCGTCTTCCCAGCACATTCCAGACGTGCTCGATCAGATTCAGGTAGGGCGACCTTGAAGGCCGATCCATTACATTGATGCCCGCGTTCCTCAGGTAATCCCTTGTCAAGACGGCCGTGTGGGGTCTGGCGTTGCCATGCTGAAAGATCAAGCCTGGACCATGAAGGGCACAAGTTCTCGGGCCAGCATCTGGTCGCGGTATGCAACAGCGTTGAGGATGCCACGGATGACAAGAAGTGGAGAACGTCCATTTCCACATAAAAACACCCCAAACCATTACATTTCCGCCTCCGAATCTGTCAATTTCACATACACAACACTGAATATGACGTTCACCACGTCGTCTCCAAATCCTCTGCCTGCCATCGGCAAATCGCAGTGTGAATCTGGATTCATCGCTAAACACGACTCTTTTCCATTCCCTCTGAGGCCATCGCAAGTGGCGGACACTCGACGTCTGAAAAGTTTATTACTGGTTGCTGTAGCTGTCAGGAAACGGTTGCGGAGGTGACGTAACACAATATGACGATCATCTGCCTATGACGTTATACGTGGTCTACCCGGTCGGGGGCGATCAGCTGTGGTGCCTGTGTGTTGTACTCGTGTCCGCAGATCATAAATTGCCCGACGACTGCAACCCAGCGCCCTTGCAATGTCAACTACTGACGTTCCAGCGTGCAGCATGCCGACGTTCACGCTGCACATTTGTGAGGCGTGGCATCGAAACAGGTAGTAACATATCGTTGTAATGTGTTTGTTCGTTGTGTCAGACTACTGTGAGCAAGTAACTATTAAAACACGTGTGATATTGTAGTCACGTGGGCTGTGATGGGCTTAAAAAAATAATGGAGTATAGGCATTGCCATTACAATATTTATTCCTGAAAAATACCTGCTTTCAACACTCATTGACTTTATTCACATTTTAGATTGTGAAGGTTTTAATTTGACTCAGTATATTTAAACTGATCTAGGTGGCGTTAAGCGCCACCTTACCTCCCTGACTACACTTTTATAATGACATCTAAGCTATAAAATGCATGTGTATGGTTGAAATAATCCGTTAGTAACTGGACACCATATATTATGGCAGTATTTTAATATTTTAACTCTGTGTTTACGATTATACGACCATCCCATCATTTGTTGTTTGCGAGAAATGGATCTACACGCGAAACGCTAAAATATTTTATTTAAAAGCATTGTAGCTAAACTCAAAATTTGATGCCGTCGCTTCGCTGTCACCATCGGTGGAACAGTAATACCTATAACTCACCCTCAGATTTTGGCAATGCGAGGCAATAATTACAGTACAGCTCATCTACACCTCTATTCATATTTGGTTAATTGTGAAATAATTTACAGTGTTTTCGCCATTGATTAATAAACAAGTTGTGCAATTTGTTATAACTGACAATTCTAGGTGAACCAGTAGGTTTTATTTCTATTATAATAATATTTAAGGGACTATCCTGATTTGGTTGTCATTGTAATATGTTGATGAATACAAATCGTTTTTTAAGACAATATATTGAAAATATTTTTCTGATTACAAAATGAGGTAGCTCTAATATTTGTAGTAGCCCAAAACAGATTTTACCTTCCATTAATTTCGTACGTACGAAAACAAATATTCCGGAAGAAAATCAACACTGAATGCTGCAAACATTAGCACAGGATCGCAAACACTTTATGTATGGAGACACTGGTATTCTAAGCAAGAAAATGCATTTAATATGTAATTGTATTCACGGAAACGGCTCTGTTAGTTAGAAGCATCTTACAATGGCTGCTAACTCAGGACAGTCCCTTAAAAAAGACAAAATTCAACACTCCCCACAACAGCTTCTCCTTGCCATCATGTAATGTTCTTTACCAAATCACCAAGTACAAATGAAGTTTTAATAACTTTGTGTTTTCCCTGCCACTGGGTGTCGTTCATGATGACGCAACACACAAGGCGCATTGCTATATGTTTGTACATTGACAATATGCGCATGACAACAGAACTCAAATGTACGTTGTTCTCACAGCTTAGCAATAGATATTCTGCAACAATACATTTTGTGGTTTACCCAAAATGAACAAAAACGATGACCACCATCACCACCACCACCACCACCACAACAACAACACCAACAACAACAACAAAAACAAAAACATAAAGGCAACAAGTCATCAGCACCACGAAATAATTGTTATTTCTTCCAGCATGTCAACACAACGTTAAATATGGTATTGACTGCAGCATGATGTGTTTTAACCGGAAATGTGCTTCTACAGAATCATGCGACCCAGAGACTGGTGCATGTGATGGAGGGTGTCAAGACGGATGGAAATTATCAGACTGCACACAAGGTAATTAACAATTTTGCTGCAACTACGTGTAGGTGTAGACATTAACAAATCATAAATAACAAAACTGGTATCCATAATCAAAACCGCATCTCGCACAATGAGGAAGGAATCAAGGAAATGTTTGACAACACATATATTGAGAGAGGAAACCCGCTGTCGCCACTTCATGGGCTACTCTTTTCGATTAGCAGCAAGGGATATTTTATGTGCACTGTCTCACAGAGAGGATAGTACATACCACAGCCTTTGTTACACCAGTTGTGGAACACTGGCTGGAACGAGAAATAGCCCAATGGGCCCACCGACGGGAATCGATCCAAGATCGATTGTGCTTCAGGCGAGCGCTGTACCACTGAGCTACCTCCCGGCCCCGCACACCGAGGAGTCAAAGGGCCAGTCGCTAGAGATCCTTCACTTAACACTGCATAATTCCTGTAGCGCTTACAGAAGACTACCATTCCCAGACCACAGAAGAAAATAAAACTGAATAAGCCACACATGCATGCTTGAAAACATGCTCAGTAGTCAAACTCTAACTCGTTAATATATGGATCAAAACATACATATGCATATCTGTTTGACTGACACCAGAAGCCATACTATCTCGGAAGTAATATTATAATGTTGCAATAGTAATTACATACAATAACTAAAACAATACAACAAATGTTTTCAAAAATTTGTTTAATATTAATGTTATATTATTTCTATGTAGATTAGACATAATTAATCACTGCTTGAAACACATTAAAATCCCTGAAATTAATTTATGATAGATTTGTGAAAGTTTTAACCATTCTTAACAGGGGCGGGATTTAGCTCAGTCGGTTGAGAGCTCGTTTGAGGTGCTTGCGTCGCAGGATCGAACCATTTCGATGGATCCATTCAACTGATTGTTTTTTTCTCGTTCCAACCAGTGCCCCACAACTGGTCAAAGGCCGTGGTATGTGTTTTCCTGTCTGTGGGAAAGTGCATATAAAAGATCCCTTTCTGCATTAGGCAAACTGTAGCGGGTTTCCTCTGATGACTACGTTGGGCGAGACGTAGCCCAGTCGTAAAGCGCTAGCGTGATGCATGGTCAGTTTGGGATCGATCTCCGTCGGTGGGCCCATTGGGCTATTTATCGCTCCAGCCAGTGCATCACGAATGGTACATCAAAGACCGTGGTATGTGCTGTCCTGTCTATGGGATGGTGCATATAAAAGATCCCTTGCTGCGTCAGCGGGTTTCCTCCCTCAATATCTGTGTGGTCCATAACGCCATGTAACCGTAAATAAAATGTTGAGTGCGTCGTTAAATAAAACATTTCCTTCCTTCCTGATGACTACGAGTCAGAATACCAAATGTTTGACATTCAATAACCGATGATTCTTTAATTAATGTGCTCTAGTGGTGTCGTTAAAAAACTAATTTTCGTTCTTTCCATTCTTAATAATATTAATAAACAACAAAAACACATACTGCAAGTAAGCATGATTTATATCATGCAAGTATGATTTAGCAGATATTGCAGATTTTACCTTCAAGGAACCTTTGTTAAAAATACCGATATTGTTTTATGAGATGTAATTTTGTAATTATAATGATATATGAAAAATATCAACAAAAACAGCAAGTTCACTCACTACGCGAAATGACGCAAATATCATTTTAGCACCACACGTGACACATATATATATATATATCTATTGTCATGGCTGTCCCAACAATTTTCGTAACCGTGCTGTGACGTGGACCTTTCTCAAGTAATTTTAATATTGGACAAAACAAAATATTTATTTTTACATTTAGTAGTAATTATTTGCACATTTGCTTGTATTCTGTAATGTCTGGAACTATGCCATTTATTATAGTTATTGTTTAATGAAATTCTTAGTAGTGCCGTTTGTCGTGTCGCGCACGATAGACAAAAACGAAATTGCGCAACTATTGTTATTGGTGATCGTTTGGATACACAATGCGAGCTACATTTAGTTGTATTTCATAATAATATGTTTATAGTGTATGAAATTATGTTTGTAAATAGTTGCCGTAATTTATTTATGGGATGTTAATTTAAAGCCGCACACCCTAGTTCCATCCAGCGAAAATAAATTATAATTTGGTTAATCTACAAACCTGTAACACACTTAGATCACGTTTTTATCAAATGGAGTGAAAAAGCAGGTTTTATATCGATAAATACCATGGGAATCCCCATGTCCCAATTGCTTAAAATAATTTTGAAAGTTTGTATTCTGATGTCACCGGTAGATGTCGCTCGAAGCGCAACAATGCCTACGTCACGACAAATTTCACAGACTTGGGGTGCGTTCTTTTCACCTCTCCTGGACATGTTCCAACTGTTCTGTCCTGGTTGTATACCCTCTCCAGATATCGTAGGACTTAGCAACATTATTGGTTTTAATTGTTTGTAACGTTTTGTATTGAGATACTTACTTGTCTGAACTTTATTGTTACTGAAAATTTTCACGAACTGTGAAGAAAAATCTCACAAATGAACAACAACAAATCGGATGTTGATTGCGCGAGAAAACAAACCGAACCAAAATGAAAACCGTCACGTGGTATACCAACTTCTGTGACATTGAAATGGAAATATCCCGTCTAAAAATAGATTAGACCTTGTCTGCTCAAACGTGCGTCCGTTTTTCAGAAATACGAAAAATGCATTTTGTAGTATTACAAACACCAGGATTACCAGGATTACCAAAAAACACTTCAGGTGAATGGAAATGTATATTCTAAATAATAAACGGTAAGTAAAGTGCAATTTTATTTGTGAAAAAATGGGTTTAATAGCGAAAAACAACGCCGTAATGGTTAACAACTAGCCGTAACTAGGGTGTGTCCCTTTAATGTTTGACGTCCGTGTTTTGGTCTTGCGGTCTTCGACTTTATTTAAATCCCAAATTCCTGTGCATATAAAAACTATAACACAACGTTGACATTGATATTATTGATGTAAATATTTCAATAACTGTAAAGTGTGTGTACTTACACACTCATGGGCGTAGGCTGGGGGGGTTCGGGGGGTTCGGACGAACCCCCCCGCTGAAGCAAATGGTCCGCTTTCAGAAGTAAAATATTACTATTTTTTTTTTTTTTTTTTTTTTTAATTATTATTAAATTTTGTTTAACACAGTGCTGTATATGGCTCTATATTCATATAGGCGTCCATGCGTGCCCGTCGCTTGTTATTACATAGTTTTATTTTGTTATAAAATAATGTAGTACACCGAGCTCATGTTAAGCTTTCGAAATGTATGGTCATCAACAAGGATATGACGTCAGACGTTGACGAAAATATGATCCAAAGACATAGAAGCCTGGTGATTTCGAATTCCAAACGTAAGTACTTGCAAATGACACAGACCAACTACATGTACCTATATGCACTAGTAGCGGCAGTATACTTATTTCAGTTGTTTTCCAGCCTAATTTTGTTTTGTTTCAAAGGATAAGGAACATACACACTCGTTTTCAATATTTGATGCGCAAGCCAAAAATTAAAGCCGCATTATCGCCCAACCATACTATCCAAAGACATCTTATCTGCTCAGTGGTGTAGGAAGGTGATTTCCAAACGTAAGTAGGCCTACTTGCAACAGATATTCCCCCAACTATCAATATGCACTTAGACTAGTAGATATAGTATACTTATTTCAGTTGTTTTTTCCGGCCTAATAAATTGTTTTGTTCAAAGGATAAGGAACATACATGTAGCACTCTATTTTGAATATGTGACACGCAAGCCAAAATTAAAGTCGCATATCGCCTAACCATGTTATCCAAAGACAGTGCTCCACAACTAGTTAACGAAGGTCATGGTAAATGTGTTATCCTGTCTGTGGGATGTGCATACAAAAGAGCCCTTGCTGCTAATCGGAAAGAGTAGCCTATGTGTAAACATAATTATGGTCCTTGACCATATGTCCGACGCCATATAACCGTAAATAAAATGTGTTTAGTGTGTCATTAAATAAAACATCGGCAGTGTCGTACCGGATATACGTTTTTTCATTGGTTCGTATCGATAATTTGATGTAATTTTAGTAAGCGACGCCAGCTTCTCTGATAGCACAGTGCATTTTACTTCATAAACATGTTGGTAATAAATAAAATACCGCACTCGTTTCACTAGATATCATTAATTTTAGAAAACTCATGAACTTCCCAAAGTATCTGACCTCACTTTCGTTCGGTTAGATACCTTTGGGAACTTCATTCGTTTCGTAAAAAATGATATCTAGGGAAAACCTGTTTAGTACTCTCTTGCTCACTCTCTTTTCCCCCATCTCCCTCTATCTCATGCATACGTGTCCACACACACACACACACACACATACACACTTGACATTGACAACTTACCTTAAGCTTAAAATGTCCAGTACTCATGGTGACTGTCATTTTAGAGTAGGCCTACACGATAGGTTTTATTAGCGAACAAACAAGAGCTTTTTAAAATAATTTTTGTGGTCATATTTTACTGTAGGAAACATGCTAACAATGTAACTTTAAATAAAACAGTAGAGCTAGTGTTGTTGCCTAGTTAGGCCTCGCATTATTGATAATATATACTGTAGTTCAACTCGAACCTTTGATCGTTGTACTCCGTTTTGAATTACGTATGCAACTTTCTATTCCAATCCAATACAATGGAATAAATGAAAGTATAACTTAGTGTGGTTTTAAATTGTTTGCAGCAAACATTCGAGATGGGCAGGCCAGAGAAAAGAAAACAGGAACTGAAAATTGCATCCAAGAGATGTCAATCCCTGGATAAATTCTTTAACAATAAACGACCACGACCAAGAGAAGGGCAAACCCAACAGGCACCACGAGAAGAACGCCCGACTCCTGACGAAAAAAGTAATCCATCAGAATCGCCATCAGGGTCTGCTAGCGAAGGATACAAAGAAGAATCCCAAACCAAGACACCTACTGCAACAATTAACGATATTGGACATATCATTACTGCAACAATGTCAGTACTAGATATTAAAAAAGCAATTGAAGGACTCTCTGATGGAGAAAAAATATACACTAATCAAACACCATAGCCAGCCGTCCGAAACATATACATTTCCTATAATATATGTTGGTGGCTGTAACCGCAGTTTTAAACTCAGCTGGTTGAAGGAATATCAATGGTTAGTTTATAGCCAAAAACTCGATGGTGCCTTTTGCATCATGTGTTCACTTTTCTGTATGAATCGAGAAGGGAAAGGGCAATTTGTCAATCGGCCATTTATAAATTGGCAAAAGAAGTCCGAAAAGTGCAAAAGCCACGAAAGCAACGAGTACCACCAAGAGGCAATGCAAATTGCAGACACGTTCATCAAAAGTATTGAAAATCCTAATGCCACTATTCCAATTTTGATGGAAAACAATAGGTCAAAGAACATTGACAAAAACCGAGAAATACTTCGATGCATTGCAGAAGCAATTGTGTATTGTGGCAAGCAAGGTATAGCATTACGTGGGAAGAACGAACACTTGGAGGATGAGAAAACAAAACCCGGGAAATTTTCTCTCCTTGATCAAGGTACTGGCTAGGTATTGCTCAACCTTACATGAACATTTAATGGAGCCACAAATGAAATGTGTCACTTACTTGTCACCACAAACACAAAATGAGTTACTCGATGTTATAGGCAATCACATAATTCTCGGTGACCTTGTCCAAGAGATAAAGACAGCACAGTTCTATAGTATCATGGCGGATGAGGTGACATCTCATAACACTGAACAGCTGGCTCTGTGCGTCCGCTTCGTGGATTCAGATGAAAATATTAGGGAGGAGTTCATACAATTTTCAAAAGTGATTCGCACCACGGGTGAATATCTGGCCAATGAGATCATTCACATACTGGAAAACCTTGGTATACCATTGAAAGATATGCGTGGTCAAGGATATGATGGGGCGAGTAACATGTCATCTGGTCGAGTTGGCGTCCAGGCTAAAATCCGAGAGCATGCTCCATTAGCAACATATGTGCACTGTAGTGGCCATTGCTTAAATCTGGTTATAAGTCACGCCTGTAACATACCAGAAGTGCGTAACATGATCGACAAACTTAAGAACTGTTGCCTTTTTTTCCGAAATAGCCCAAAGAGAAATGAACTTCTTGAGTTGATTACAGC
>NW_024533197.1:45000-69806 GCF_016097555.1 Gigantopelta aegis
CTGGTACATCAAAGGCCGTGGTATGGATGGATGGTGCATATAAAAGATCCCTTGCTGCTAATCGAAAAGAGTAGTCCATAAAGTGGCGACAGCGGGGTTTTCTCCCTCAATATCTGTGTGGTCTTTAACCATATGTCCGACGCTATATAGCCGTAAATAAAATGTGTTGAATGCGTCGTTAAATAAAACATTTCCTTCCTAACTACTAAAGTCTAAATAAATAAACGAATGGATGCATTAGTGAGTGAGTGAGTTTATGAATGAATAAATGAATGAATGAAAGAATGTTTGAAGTGAAATTCCAGCAAAAAAAAAAAAAAAAAAAAAAAAAAGAGGCGGGACGTAGCCCAGTGGTAAAGTGCTCGGCTGATGTGCGGTCGGTTTGGAATCGATCCCCGTCAGTGGCCTCACTGGGCTATTTCTCGTTCCAGCTAGTGCACTATAACAGGTATATCAAATACTGTGGTATGTGCTATCCTGTCTGTGGGATCGTTACTAAAGGAAACAAATGCAGCGGGTTTCCTCTCCAAGACTATTTGTCGTACAGTTTGTAATTATAAAGAAATCACCATGTTATACACCAAATAACCGTAGTTTAAAATGTGTTTTCCTTTCCATAATATGCATTTAATAAAATTTATTAGGATTAAATGTTATAGACCGTATATATATGTTATAGACACATTCATGGTCACACTAATCTGAACCAAAATTAATTCATAGAACTGATATAATACCAACAATGGTAGTAACTTCCATACTTTATTCTTACAGTAGTGATTATATACCTGTCAAACTTCATATGTAAAAATGTGTCATACTGCTAATTACACCAGTCCCCGTGTCAGGGAAGACATACAAAAGGCGTTCAATAGAAAAAAGTAAAGTTTGTTTGATTTAACGACGCCACTAGAACACATTGATTTTTTATCTTATCATCGGCTATTGGACATCAAACATATGGTCATTCTGACACTGTTTTGTTTAGAGAAAACCCGCTGTTGACACATAACTACTCTTTTTACGACAGGTAGCAAGGGATCTTTTATTTGCGCTTCCCACAGGCAGGATAGCACAAACCATGGCCTTTGTTTAACCAGTTATGGATCACTGGTCGGTGCAACTGGTTTACACCTACCCATTGAGCCTTGCGGAGCACTCACTCAGGGTTTGGAGTCGGTATCTGGATTAAAAATCCCATGCCTCGACTGGGATCCGAACCCAGTACCTACCAGCATGTAGACCGATGGCCTAACCACGACGCCACCGAGGCTGGTGTGTTCAATGGAGTATGATTATGACAGTATAAAATATTTTAATCTACAACATTAAAAACAAAATTATGTTAAGCTTATTAAAGGGACATACCCTAGTTTTTAAACACTAACGCATATTGTTTTACTATTATAACCGTTTTTGATAACTTGAATCATACTTTACTTAGATTGTATTGTTTAGATTATCAATTTCCGTACATTCGGGGTGTTTTTGGTCATCCTTCTGTTTTTAATATTACAAAATGCATTTGTCATATTTTTAAAAACGCACGTGCGTCTGAGAAGTAACAGTTATGGAGTCGAGTATTCGTCTATTTTTAGAGAGTATTTCACCATTTTAAAGTCACAGACTCATGTTTCACTCAATTGTAACTTTATCCAAATGTGTTACAGGTTTGTAGATAACTAAACTTTGTGTTAATTTTCACGGGTTGAAACTAGGGTATGTCCCTTTAAACCTGTGGCCAGTATAGGATGCATACATCTTTGCAAATATCCTCATTTATCTACATATTAACTCGAATTTCAATTTAAATGTTTTTGCAGCTTTTCCCCAGACAGCTGCTGCAGACACAGTTAACATTGCTTGGCCAATCACCACGGGTTTATTGGTTCTACTTCTGGCGATTTTAGTTATCATCGTAGTTAAGTAAGTAATGTGCAAAAACACTAAATTCGTTCAGTAAATGGAAACAAAATTACGTTTATTATAACACTATTAGAATAGTTGTATCAAGAGAGAGGACTAAACTTACTTGCGTGCAGAACACAAACATATAGTAATATTAAATCTTCATTACATTTCAACCTTTCTGAAGTTATTTCGTGTAACAGCTTTGATGACTATTGTTAAATATATTTTTAGTGAAGTGTAAACTTTATAGGTTTGAGGCAATTAAAATAAACACACTTGCAATTTGTGTTCTCTTTTTCTTCAGACTTGTTATGATCGTTAAAAAACTACGGAATTCTGCAGAGTCCAAGGTAACATTTTCCGACCTAAAACAAAATGAAAACCAAACTACAACAGCCGCTACAGTGTATGATGTTAGGGATGACAGCACAGCCATGAGTTCTGTCTCTGAACTTCCGAAAACTTCATCTGCACAGAAACGACCAGTGCCTCCAGGAGAACATGATTACCAAAACGCACCACGAATGACAAACAATGACCAACAAGAAACCAGCATGTATGACATACTGGATATGGACGCCACGGGCGACAGTTCTCCATATGAGAAGTTAGATGTGTAAAAGAAGATATATTTCTTGTTTGCTGCTATTATCTACCCAGACGTATCTTATGGAGTACTGGTACTCTGCGATCAAATGTGTATTCATGTGGCAGATTAACGATGGCTTTGAAAGGATAAGTGTACATAGTTATAACATTTATGTTGATTAATGCATAAACAATATTCATATTATATTGTATTATTATCATACCATGGTCACACTTCACTGTAACTATAACAATATCAAATGACAAACAATGACCAACAAGAAACCGGCATGTATGACATACTGGATATGGACGCCACGGGCGACAGGTCTCCATATGAGAAGTTAGATGTGTAAAAACAAATCAATTTCTTGTTTGCTGCTATTATTTATCCCAGAAGTATCTTTTGGGGCACTGGTACTCTGCGATCAAAAATGCATTCATTTGGCAGATTAACGATGGTTTCAAAAGGATAAATGTGCATAGTTACAAAATTAATGTTGATTAATGCATAAACAATACTACGCATATAACATCATAAATTCATATTATATTGTATTATTATCATACCAATGCCACACTTCACTGTGATATAACACTATCAAATTTATTAACAACATTAATATAACGACAACTTATATTATGATTGTAAATCTGTCAGGGCCATAACGAGCCTAAAATAACCATGAAATGTTAACAAAACTAATACTTTTAAATATTTGTGACGGAACATGCTCTTATTTCTTTTCGCCTGTGGCGATATTAATTGTTTTAGAGGGCCGTGTGCAGTCTCAATATGCACTTAAGCCCAGGTGGGCACTTTGTTACGTAATACCTCCGCGCGACCGTGGTCGAGCTGTGCCTAATTCACACCCAGCCCAGGTGCGGAGGCCATGTGGCCAGTAGTTAAGTAATACCTCCGCGAGTGCGGTTTTTACAACCGTGATTTTGGCAACTAGGCGTCAGCAAGTCTGGCCATCTAAGGAAAATTGTCGTCTTGGTCGCTGTGGAAATATCACTTGTAGGTATTCGGTGCCGCGATGTACCACCAGGCGATACTGGAATTTTATAATAAATAGCTAGGGTTTTAGAGATATCAGGGAGAAACATAGGAAGACTGCAGGGGAAACGGACGTCGTCCACTGAACGAAATATATAAGTTCAGTCCGGACGTGGTAATTATATATTATTTCTGCTCTGTGTATAACCATGATGTGATTGATGTGACTTTAAATATTTTAATACTGTATTATACCAATATTATTTAGACGGTGCTGCCGGTCATCTGACGCAGTAAACTGTAGGCTCACTGTCTAAATAATTATTAAAGCTTAGCCAGTCATCCTAGAGGACCTAGGTAAACTGTAGGTTAATGTCTTTATTGTGATAGGTACCAGTATTAATTCTGTGTTACAAGGTTAACCAGTTAGGAATAGAGTTGTAATTCCTTTATTAATTAAGTTCCCCTGGCAGCGTTTCTCAATTATCACACGTGTGGGTGTTGTGTCACGGTGAAGTGATTAGAATATTGTATAAACTAGACACCTAGTGATTAACTAATTAAGTGATCAATTCTGGTTTTTTACTATTTGTTGTTGTTAATTAACTACTGCGGCAGTACATTTGTCAACGTAGATTAATACAGATCCAAAGTGTATTGTGTGTTTGTTGTGTTTTCTAGTGAACTAAACGTGCTATATTATACATACTTTATATAAGATCTTATCTCTGACCATACCTAGAGGCGAGCCACAGCGGGTATAACTGCCTGTTACAGAGAGATCTAATAGATATACAGTTAGGAGAGATATTTGGATAATCGTGTTTCATTCAGTTACGGGTATTATAGGATCCCCGTGACAATTTTGTTGATAGTATTTGACGTGCTTATATCCAAGAAAGGTTCAATCACACTGTAGTACTATACCGGGGGCCTGGACTGTCGCTCCCGGACAGACATTTAGACTGAAAATTACTTCCTGGTTCTTTTTCATCTAGATCGGAAATGTTGTTATGTATTAAATTACGAATATGTTTTTAATTTGTCATTTGCAATACATACGTGGAGCTGTAAACTAGTTGACGAATAAATAAGTATAGTTATAAGTTCAGACAGTTTTGACATCGTCTGACCTGACTAGACAAGCAATGGTAAGGTAAGTAATCTGCATGCTGTACAGTTACATAACACAGGGGTTTGAATATAGTGTGTAACCGCATCTTCACTAAAATGTTTCTAAATTCCTTTACTGCAGTGGCGGATCGAGTATGAAATCGAGCAGGGGTCACAACGAAGTTGTAAAGCTGGCGATGGAGAAGGGGGTGGGTGGGCGTGCGGGTGATAGTTTTTTAAGTTTTAAAACATTGTCATAACTGGCACGGACGGATGCGGGATGTTTCAAGGCAGTTGGTACAACGCTTAAAAGGGACGTCTACAGTATTCAAAAGTAAACTAACTTGTATTATCTGTATAGTATAGTCCACAGAAATATTAAGCTGAACATTGTAACATGTTCCCCGCAAAAAACGAATTAATGAATTATTTTCACCTGCTAAACACTGGAGTTTTGGGGACAGTTCGAATTTCCGAGATCAACACCCTCCTTGATCCTCGTTATGCTTAAATTGATGCAACAGCCTGAATTCAAATGAACCTAGCGACCATTTCTTGTATTCTTTATTAATATGTATTGGCATAGCAATGTGTATACGGATAATTAAATTATATTTTTGGAGAGTACAGGTCTGTCAGATGTGATCTGATTTAAGGTTTTCAGTTCGACTTATTTTCGTGCTTATATCCAATTAATGTTCAAGCACGCTGTCCTGGACACACACATCAGCTATCTGGGCTGTCTGTCCAGGACAGTGCGTTAGTGCTTAGTGAGAAAGAAGCAGGTGTAGTGGCCTTATCCATATAGCCCTTAAGAACTCGCTCTGGGTTGGAGCCGGTACCGAGCTGCGAACCCTGAACCTACCGGCCTGTAGTCCGATGGCTTAACGACTGGGCCATCGAGACCGGTGATTCAAGGTAACATATGTTTGACAATTGCTGGTGGAGATAGAGAATAATACATGAGTAGCCGTTAGATACCATTTATCTTCCAACGAGTTATTTTAAAATGTATCTAATATAACGAGTAAAAGGGAGTTGTGAGATAAATGGTATCTATCGGACAAGAATGTATTATTCTGTTTCTTACATGTCCTCAAAACAAAGTTTTAAGCAAATTTTAACATATTTTGCGACTAAACGATATTTGCACCCCTTGCACTTACGCGTCGAATGATATTCTCACCAACGGACATGCAAGAAAAAATATTAATACTTAAAATTTGTTTCCGTTTTCACATACCATACGTAACCATTAAATGTTCACTTCTTTGTCACACACACACACACACACACACACACACACACACACACACACACGCACACACACACACACACGCAATGGTGTATATATATATATATGTATGAGAGCACAGACGTACCTATCCTCCATCTACAAATGTTTGTTTTTCTCGCCAGAAGATAGAACAGGTTACAAAAGCGGTAGTTTTCTTCCGAGATTGAGCTAGTGATGAAAAGTACTTAACTTTATCAAAAGGAGGGGTCACGGGACCCCTTTGACCCCTTGGATCCGCACCTGAATAGTGTTCGTGTATATTATTATATTGGACGATCCAGAGATGTAGTAAATGCGAAATGTTTAACGCTTCAATTCACTTAAAGCCAACAAGGAAGATGTTAGGGTTCTATGAACATGAAAAGCTCGAGTACAGGTGCCTTTTAGGTCAGCTCATTTCACATATTTGAAATGTTAGCTGAAATACTAGTATACCTGTCTGGTAAACATTGGATATCTAACTAGGAAGATGTCGCAGATCAGTAACTTTATTCAGGTGCACGTCTCGTCTTGGTACATTTCAAACAAGCGCATTCATTGTATTCATATAACCAGTGTAAATTACTAGCCGAGAGCTAGGCGGGCGGCGGTGGTGATTTATTTTTCAATCGGGATATGCAGTTTAAAACCACAACTCAATCTTCGTTGTCCAGCCGGAACGCCTCGGCAGATCTCGGCATTGTTTGTTCAAGTAGAGGCGAGACGTAGCCCAGTGGTAAAGCGCTCGCTTGATGCGCGGTTCGTTTGGGATCGATCCCCGTCAGTTGGCTTATTGGGCTATGTCTCGCTCCAGCCAGTGCACCACGACTGGTACATCAAAGACAGTGGTATGTGCTATCCTGTCTGTGGGATGGTGCATATAAAAGATCCCTTGCTGTTAATCTAAAAGAGTAGCCCATGAAGTGGCGACATCGGGTTTCCTCCCTCAATATCTGTGTGGACAACCAAAACACACCTGACAACCCTGCCACAAACGTGACCACATTTTGAGAAGAATACAGACGAAGACGATATGTTTCACGTGAAACTATAAATGGCTATATGTAATACCTGTCTAATTTCTATACCATGTAATTTAACCAAATGCGTAAAGACAATGGTTTATCAATGTCAAAACAGATATATGATTTGCTGTGAGTTCTGCAATTTTGGTGATTGTAAAGGGAATGGTATGGAATAATTGCGAATTGTGGACAACTTAGTTGAAATGTGACCATTCAACAAGACTTTTCATATTTTAGACATACAGCAATATCTCTGGTATAACACATTAACCAAGATGCAGTATGGAGAGCTACACGAGGCTATTATGATCTATTATGCACCTTTCAACTTGTTTTGGTAGATATGGCCGCCATCTTGGACTGCATATAACTGCGGGTTATAAACCAATATCGAAAGTTAAACTAAGGACACACAGGACGTATGTCTAATAAGTCAACTACCAGATATATATTTAATTTTTTATACAAAGTTCCAACTGCGTTTATTGACATGGCAATGATTGTAATATTATGATGGATATCTTAAAATATTTTTTCATCAAATATAGAATTTTGAAGTCGCATGCTAAAATGCTAAAAACAAATAAAGTAATAAAAATTAAACACCGCCAAAATAACGACGCACATATTTTATTTACGATTTCATGGTTTAGAACATATAGTTGAGGCCCAAAGAGATTACGAGAGAGTAAACCGCAACTTTTTTTTATTAGCAGTAATGGATCTTTTACATGCGCTTTCTCATATACAGGACAACACATATCATGATATTTGAGATACCTGTCGTGGGGATACTATTTGAGATGGGAAAACGCTCAGTCAGACAATAAGTACACAGCTGGTATTCCAACCGAGCGAGTGCGTTACCGACTGAGCTTCCCCAAATAAAATAAATTTAAAACAGAACAGCAAAAAACCCCAACCAAACAACATGTGGTATATATATATATATAATAATAATAAATACTCAACTTCCTAACGTAATGTATTAAAGGCAGATTTGATTGGTCAATATTTTTTGTATAAGTTGGATCTCGTGACATTAAAATAAACGTAACTACCCAGTAGCTAGTGACATGGTTTGAGAAGTACGACGTGTATCCAATCCTGCCCAGGGAAATACGAGGACATAACCCAATCTGATGCAATACTCTATTTTGACCATGTACATACCTTTCCATCTTGTTTTGAGAAAATGTTTCACATTTCAACTATGAATATTCTGGCTGTGGGTTCTGGTCATGACGGGTGCGAACGGTGGCGCAGGATATGCTCATCGTTTACGAACACCTGGTATCATCACTGTTTTTACAGTGATTCATGAATGCATACCATCGCAGCTGTATACATTCTAATGAGTTATATCCTGTGTAAGTTTAAGTTTTATGGGCTGGTCTTCGGGGTCCCAGTCCTCCTTGTTTGGAAGGAACTGTTTTATTTAACGATGCACTCAACACATGCTATTTACGGTTATATGGCGTCGGATCCTTGTTTCGATGCTGGACTAACAAGATATACGCAAACATGAGTCATTTTGCTATTTTCTTGAGACTCCAACTACCCGTAATCAAGACGATATACTAGTACTCGATACAAAACAAACGTTACCTGTTTTTCTTTTTTATTATTAGTCCCCCGCCAGTCCTACCGGGGGCGACTATAGGTTTCGTCTATCTCCTTCTGCCTGTCTGTCCTTCTTTCCCTCACATAATTTATCAGACTTTTTACCACAATGCTTCAAAATATTGAAATTTTGTGTATAGCTTTATCGTGTACTGTTACAGGCGAAGTTTGACTTTCATAGCGATTTACCCATTGTTGACAAAATTGTGGAGATACAAAAAAAAAAAAATAATAATAATAAAAAAATTGTTTGTTTTATAATTCCTCAAGATATTGATGTGAAATTTTGGGTATGGCTTTATGTTATACTGTTACAAATCAAGGTTGGCGTTCATGACGATTTACCCATTTTGTTTTACAGAGTTATAGCTCGGTAAGGGACATGCATTGCTTTAGCAGTACTCCCACAATGTTTGTTTTAAATATAAATGAACAGCATTATTCTTTGTACTCAGCAAAACTAAATTAGGTTGATATTTTATACATATAACTAATTTTAAATACTGTGAGATACGCTTTTGTATTAGATTCATGATAATATGCCAACAATTCCAAAATCAGATTGTTTGAAAATCAGCTGCATCCCACTTTTGTTTATGTGCAAGCATACTAACCTTATATTATATATTATATTTCTAAAGAAAAACATCACTGAGGTTTTAAACATGAACTTACACATCACTGAACATGTACTTAAAAACAACCAGGTGCAAACTCTCTCTGCACAGCAAGGTACACAATACCTAGCTAACTGAATACTCCTACATGCTATGTACATAAACAAATAAATAAAACCATTTCTAATTAATAAAATAAATAAATAAAATAATTTCTAATTTTAATAAAATAAAATAAATAAATACATAAACAAAAATAAATAAAAATATAAAATAAAAATAAAATAATAAATAAACAACGAAATAAAGTAAATGAAATCATTGCTATTGTATCTATTTCACACATACATTCGTCATTCTTATTTCATTACACATATTTCAGCAAAAATAAAATATCCCGTAAAGCACACTAAATAACGTTCATGTTCATTATGGAGGTTGCACGTTTGAAACAATTTTAAACGTATTTTCCAACTAAAACGTATTTACGTTGCTTGCGCTTGCAGTTACTTTATATATTACAGAGCTGCCACATATTAGTGCGAGATAAGAAACCGTTCATCTCCATACAGGCTATCCACACAGATTATCATCAAGGAGTATTGTAGATACATTTTACCCAGACATAGGATAGTACGTGTCATATATTGTACTTATATTTTTTATACAAGTAAAAACATTTTGTTCGCCATGCATTTATTATTGTGTTCTGATGAACATCAATATACACCAAAACGTCTAGCAACACTGTTTTGTGCCATTCCAACTTCAAGAATATCAATCGCTCGAAGACGTTCACTTTATGATAGGCGTGACATCACGTTGTCGACAATCAGATACCAACAAAAGTAGTTTTCTCAGTGACGCGAAGCAATATAATCGTTTTACGTTCCAGTGATAAGAAGGAGCACGTAACCCAAAATGCGCACACGGCAACGTGGGCGCATGAAGTGTGAATAACACGTGCAAATGACACAACACCTCTGGAATATTGAAGGGAATGGTTACACAATCATTTTCTGAAATTGTCATGACCAGATTCCAACTAAAAGCACTGTCATTATACACATTTGGTTGTCGTCATCTACAAACACCTAATCACTAAAGCCTGAATAACTCGAGCCGGACGTATAACATTTTTCACTATGGCTGAAATTAATCTCTGGGATGTGGAATTCATTAACATATAAGATGACTGTCACGGGGATTCTATAATACCCGTAACTGAATGAAACACGATTATCCAAATATCTCTCCTAACTGTATATCTATTAGATCTCTCTGTAACATGCTGTTATACCCGCTGTGGCTCGTCTAAGTATGATCAGAGATAAGATCTTATGTAAAGTATATATTATTATAGCACGTTTAGTTCACTAGAAAACACAACAAAAACACAATACACTTTGGAATCTGTATTAACCTACGCTGACAAATGTACAGCCGCAGTAGTTAATTAATAACAACAATAATAACAACCCAGAACTGATCACTTAATTAGTTAATCTCTAGGTGTCTAGTTTACACAATATGCTAATCACTTCACCGTGACACAAAACCCACACGTGTGATAATTGAGAAACGCTTCCAGGGGAACTTAATTAATAAAGGAATTACAGCTCTATTCCTAACTGGTTAATTTTTAATTAACCCTAACTACTCATTCAGTAACCTTGTAACACAGAATTAATACTGGTACCTATCACAATAAAGACAATAACCTACAGTTTACCTAGGTCTTCTAGGATGACTGGCTAAGCTTTATATTACCAAATACTCGTATAAATATAGAACAGTAAGACTACGATTTACTTCGTCAGATGACCGAAGACACTGTCTAAAGAATATTGGTATAATACAGTATTAAAATATTTAAAGTCACATCAATCACATCAAGGTTATACAACAGAGCAGAAATAATATATTTACCAAAGTCCAAACGGACTAACGTTCCCTGGGAGCCGTCCTTTTTGCTTCCCCTCATAACTCTAAAACACTAGCTATTTATTATAAATCGAATATCGCCTGGGGGTACATCGCGGCGCCGAATCTTATCATGTGAGTTTCCACCACGACCAGAGTCGGTATATTTTTCTCTGATCGTCAGACTGGCTGACGCCGATCGTCGCAAAATCACGGTTGTAAAAACCGCACTCGCGGAGGTATTACGTAACTACTCGCCACATGGCCTCCGCACCTGCTCTGGGTGTGTATTAGGCGTACAGCTCGACGATCGTCGCGCAAAGGTATTACGTAACAAGTTGCCCATCTGGCTAAGTGCATTTGGAACTGCACACGGTCCTCTAAAACAATTAATATCACCACAGGCGAAAAGAAATTAAGAGCATGTACCGTCACAATGACATTTTCTAAAGTTGGTGCGAACAAAATGGCCGCCAGTTCACTATCAAAACTGTATGTCTTCAGATCTACAGCACTTAGAAATGTGATCTTGGTGTCAAAACTGAAGTTT
Source organism: Gigantopelta aegis (assembly GCF_016097555.1). Classification (NCBI taxonomy): domain Eukaryota; kingdom Metazoa; phylum Mollusca; class Gastropoda; order Neomphalida; family Peltospiridae; genus Gigantopelta; species Gigantopelta aegis. Next base: position 56,627 of record NW_024533197.1, read on the forward strand.
ATGAGCTCAATGAGTTTATTAAAACTGTTCCTAATTACTGTCAAATATTGGGTTGTCTAATGGCTGGCCAAAAGGATGGTAATTATGGTATGAAAATCTAAAAATATTTGTAACATGATTTAAAAAAACCTAATTAGATTATTAATAAGTTTAGTTAGCATGTTTTCGAAATTATTAAAATAAAATATAACTGCAAATTGTAAATAATCAAGATACCCACATGTCATACTATTGATCAAATGGTTCCCCATTAAAAAGCTTTGTTGTCATTATACAGCTATCAGCATCCACAAACTACTAATCCAGCCAGTGCATCACGACTGGTACATCAAAGGCCGTGGTATGTGCTATCCGGTCTATGGGATGGTGCATATAAACAATCCCTTGCTGTTAATCGAAAAGAGTAGCCCATAAAGTGGCGACAACGGGTTTTCTCCCTCAACATCTGTGTGGTCCTTAACCATATGTCCGACGCTATATAACCGTAAATAAAATGTGTTGAGTGCGTCGTTAAATAAAACATTTTTTTCCTTCCTAACTACTAAAGCCAAATTAAATAAACGAATGGATGCATTTGTGAGTGAGTGAGTTTATGAATGAATAAATGAATGAATGAAAGAATGTTTGGGAGTAAAATTTCAGCACAAAAAAAAAAGAAGAAAAAAAAAGAGAAAGAAACGGGGCGGGACGTAGCCCAGTGGTAAAGTGCTCGCCTGATGTACGGTGTCCTCATTGGGCTATTTCTCGTCCCAGCCAGTGCACCACAACTGGTATATCAAAGACCGTGGTATGTGCTATCCTGTCTGTGGGATCGTTACGAACGGAAAAAAGGCAGCGGGTTTCCTCTCCAAGATTATTTGTCAAAATTACCAAATGTTTGACATCCAAAAGCCGATGATTTATATATAAATGTGCCCCAGTGTCAACTGACTTGAACTGACATAACTTGTGTTGGCGGATCTACACATGCCACACAATCATCTGATGCATCCCTTAGATACATTTGCATGATGCTGTGTAATGTTGTCCAATGTCAAGACATGAGCACTTTGAAATATATGAAAAGGGTCGACTGATGCACACCAGGATGTTCAGCAATTTTGGATCAATTAGTGCAAATAGAATCGGTATCATCAGTTTTGGTAAACCCTACCCACTGAGTTCATTCATGGTTTGATTTTGTAGCTGTGGTAACATGTGAGTGCAATGTATAATGACAACAATCTTTACTCAATTACCAACTATTTGATCAATGGTATAGCATATGTACCTCATCTTAATTTATCACTTTAGACGAACATGTACAATTTTAGGTTAAATTTTGTTTTAGTATTCTTTAAAACATGTCAACTAAACGTATCAGCCATCAACATTTAATACTAGTATTTAACATAAAAGGTGTCTTTCAACACATATTATTAGATTTCCATGTCAAAAACACTGCCCTTTTCGTAACAAACAGTTTTGATGAACGTATGTTTTGACATGGCCGCCATCGTGTTCGCAACAACTTTAGAAAATGTCGTCTTATATTTTCATGAACTCTGTACCCCAGACATTAATTTCTACCATAGTGACAAATGTTATACTCCGGCCCGGGTACATTTCACTTTTGGGGTCCTCTGCTGCTATTTATAGACACCTTCCTTATATTGCAGTCAACAGGTCATATGAGCTGCTTATTTGTAAGACGGCAATTGACTGCATGGTTGACTAACTCCACTCATTTGAGCTGAGCGCTTGTCATTAAATACCCTGTCAGCATAACCTGTGTATTCGTATCCAAATGGATGTAATAGGAACAGAACAGAACAGAATTTATTTACACTCTGGCCGTTCAGCAACGGCATAGGAGGGCTACATAATATAAAGGAACATATATATATATATATATACATGAAGAATTTGGGATTTACAATATAAATGTATATATGTACACACATTCATTTCACAATATACACATGACAAGATGGTGGTTGACAATATATGCAGTAAATAAGTTATTTTCCAGTATAAACAGTACAATCCTTAAATACTGTTAGTTTGGGTGCATTTTGAGCGTTTAAAGATATTAGTAATAACATTTATTAATTTTGATAAATTCTTTAATACACTGATTCGTTTACTGTTCATGGGTTGTTTGAATTTGAAAGTATTTGGTCGTGTACAATAATATGGATGTAGAAACTGGACCCTGGAATCATGAAAATATTTACAGACGAAAATATAATGGTATTCGTCACCAATGTCTATTTCATCACATAGGTTACATAGCCTGTCGTTCTTAGGTATGTTATTCCAGCGTCCAGTTTCAATAGGCAAATAGTGATTAGATAATCTGAATTTCAAAATAATTGTCCACATCTTTTCAGGGATAATAGTAAAATATTTTTGTAGACTGAGGTGTTCTTTGTAATATCTGTATGTTGTGCCTTTCGATGAGAGTTCTATTTTGTTACTCCATGTTTGTAAATATTGGTCATATTGTCTATTTTTTATTTGTTGAGAGAGGACCTTAACTGATACAAAAGATTGGGAAAGCCAGACATCGCTCATTCCTAAATTATTCAGGATATTTTTTACTGTAGTGATCCAGTTATAATTGGTATTATTGCTAAGATGATCTAATAACATTGCTCTATATAATAAGAAAGATAGTTTAGATTGTTTCCCCGATACAATTCGTGCCCAATAACAGACCATTCGTCTGTATATAGTTAGCTCGATAGGCATTCTCCCCAGCTCTCCATATAACATAAATAGTGGTGTCGAATTTTTTTTACTGGTAAAATATGTCTGAAGAAATGTATTTGGACAGCGTTTTAAGATATCAGTTTTCTCATGTCCCCAAATTTCGCACCCATGTAGTAAACTGGAAGGATCATCGAGTCGAACATTTTAAGTTTACAGTCGACTGACAGAAAATGTTCTTTGGCTTTTGCAAGTACAAAATACATTGCTTTGGTAGCTTGTTGTTTAAGTCTCATCTTTGTAATTCGGAAGTTGTTTTTATTAGTAAATGTAATTCCTAGATATTTATACTCTTTAATGTTTTCTAAAGCAGTGTTTCCTATCTTGAAAATATGTCTGTAGTCTTTAGCTGTACCGTTAAAAATAATTACCTTCGTTTTAGTGATATTAATTTTAAGTTTCCATGTCTTGCAATATTCACAAAAGGTGTTTAACGTATGCTGTAGGTCAGATGCAGTTGTTGCTAAGAGGGCTGTATCATCAGCATATAGCAGACAGATAAGTTGAAGACCAACGTCAATTGGGTTTTCGGGATTATCTGGGATAGGGGAAAGCCCTTCACATCCATGACTGAATAAGTAGTCTGGTGGTGGGTTAGATGCAGCACGAAAAGGGATCAGTGTTTTAAAACCTGTTTATGGATGTGGTGTGCACAGGGTGGGTTGGGGGTTCAGATCACACATGTTAACGTATGTAAGACGCATTTACTGCCCTCACAAAACAATAGTAGGCTACACGCACACGGTTTACAAATATCGAATAACGTACACTGTTTAATCGTGTGCAGTCAATAGAACGAACGTCTTGTTTACATTGAGCCCAACGCATTACTTCCTGGTTGATCAACACTCTTAGAAGACGCACGACATGGTTGAAGTTAGGATACATTATCTTATTCTAGTATGTTTTTTTAGTCTACAAATCGAGCCTCTATTCGCTGCTTTTGGTAAGTTTTATTGTCTTCGCAAGTTGTTTTAGTAGCCTACCTTATACCATTATTACTAAATCCCAGTTAATTATTTTTGCAACAGTCCCATGGTAAAGGACATTATTTAAAGAATACTTGTTTAAGGACACCGCGGCATATTTTAAACTACTGTTATTTTGTGTCTAACATAAAGGTTATGTCTATAATTAGACTAGACTGAAGGAAGGAATGTTTTATTTAAAGACGTACTTAACACATTATAATTACGGTCATCTGGCGTCGGGAGTGGGGCGTAGCCCAGTTGTAAAACGTTCGCTTGATGCACGGTCGGTCTAGTATCGATCCCCGTCGGTGGACCCATTGGGGTATTTCTCGTTCCAGGTAGTGCTCCACACAAAGGCCGTGGTATGTACTATCCTGTCTGTGGGATGGTGCATATATGCTGCTAATCAAAAAGAGTAAGGCATGAAGTTGCGACAGCGGGTTTCCTCTCTCAGTATCTGTGTGGTCCTTAACCATATGTCTGACGCCATATAACCGTAAATAAAATGTGTTGAATGCGTTGTTAAATAAAATATTTCCTTCCTTTCTTTCTTCTGAGGTCGGATATATGGTTACGGATCATACAGATAATCAGAGAGAAAACCCAGTGCCGCTCGTAATGGGCTACTCTTTCCGATTAGCAGCAAGGCATCTATGATTTGCAGTATCCCACACACAGGTCTAACGACCCTCCCCCACCCATCCCACGCACACACACGTAAAAATATCTTTACGTGGTCTAGAGAGTGAAAAGAGAAATCTGGTCTGGTCGATTACCAGCAAGTGGAGTTTGGTATGCACGGTAAAACACTGGCTTAGACGGATGGAATACAATGACGACGGTTTTGCCAATGATATCTCCACGGTAGTTTGTAGAATAAGCATGCATCTTGATATTATTAATATATTTAAAAAATCGTTGTGAATTCTCGAGTATGCGGCAATTCATGTAACCGATCGCTCATGATAATACTATAGTTCGTAATTTTCTTAGCTACAGTTATTACTTTATCATATAATATTATATTCACTTAGAAATGGATATAATTTTGTTTTCCTTGTACACATTGTGTTTTGACTAACAGAGAATGTAGCCGTCGGGAAGACTGTATATCAGAGTTCCTACCTCGATAAAGTACCTGCAGGGAGAGCTGTGGATGGCAACATTTCTCAGTCAAGTGGAGCTTTTTGTATGATTACCAACGTTAACCAGCCATATACCTGGTGGGAGGTGGATCTGGGTCAAGAATATTTCATTCACCAAGTTGTCATCTACTTCAGGACAGACTGTGAGTATAAAATAATTCCAAACAACATCTGACATTGTCCATCTTTAAAATAATCCTTTATAGTAAACGATGTAAACTTTTGACGAAAACAAACGCGGTATAAATATTGGATAGAAATATCAAATGTTAATTAAAAACAATTCACGAGAAAATCATGTTCAACAAATTATGCGGATATCAAAATACAACACTTTTGTTTCGTGTATAAATAACAACGTTTATTATTAACAAATCATGGAAATAAAATATTGTGCTTATTATAGACTAATTAGTAGCAAAAATACGTGGGACATTGACATTGTCTTCATATTGTTAAATATTTACTATACCCGGTATTAAAATGTAATACCCATATAGGCCCCTTTATCCAAATATTCAATGTGCTCTAGTGGCGTCGTTAAATAAAGCAAACTTTACTTTGTCCAAATATGGATATGCTCAGTAATTGGATTGAGGAATATTTCAGTGGACTGACTCAGAGTAGCTGTTTGTCTCGATCTTAGATGTACTCAGGGATAGATAGCTGGATAATGCCCTAGCCAGCACATTTTATATAATATGTGAGGGGATAATACCAGAATTCTATTGTCGTAACCAAGCTATTCTTTGATGAAAAAGCAACAGATAATAGTGACTGCAAATAGTTCCCTCAACCGAATTGCTCACCCATTGTGTCGAAATCTTATATTAGAACGTTTTGTTTCTTACTAACCCGTGTAGGAGACCACCGTTGTGTATCAAAATCGTATACAACGTATGTTGGAGATCGTTTCTGAGAGGTCATGACCCAGTTTAGTGTTATTGTAAGGAGATGTAAAGTGACGTCATTGGAATAATGACGTCATTCAAATTCAAAATTAGCTGTATTATTACAATGCTTCGCCACATTAAAATGCTAGCTTTTCATGAATTTCATTTTCCGAGTGGTTGGCAAATGTTTTAGAGTGCTCTATTTTTTAAGGAAAACGGATCTGTTAGTACAGTAGTGATTTGGTTATAACGTGGTATGTATGCTTAAAGCCAAGTATCCATACGCCATGACCCAGTTAGGCTACGTTCTGTAACAATATCATTTAGTTCATTATTATTGTCTTCGCAAGTTGTTTTAGTACATTTTCATTGTTTTGAGGTATGTAAGAAATAGAATACTACATTCGTGTCCGTTTGATACCATTTATCTTACAACTAGTTGGATACGTTTTTAAACAACTCGTTGTAAGATAAATGGTATCAAAGGGAAACTCATGCATTATTCTAAATGTATGTATGTATGTATGTATGTATGTATGATTTTATAGAATTTAATATATTTAAAAAAATGCATTTTCTTTTTAACAATCGTTTAAATAATAATTTTTCACAATGAATGCAGCGTTAACAAAAACCTAATAATAGTCGCTACTAGCGTGTTTGAAGTCATCCGCCTTATAACTTTATTATAGTGGAAGCAGATTAAAACCAGCCGATTTCACCTATTCCTAATACACATGTATCACTATAACTGCATTAACTGGTGCACGATAACGAATCATAATTCGGCATATAATAATAGCCGTTACTTCCGTATTCCTGTCAGCGTCACACAGATGACGTCACACAACGTTTATACATATCATTTACTCATAAAATGTAGAGGAGCACGCACGCATTTAGTTCATCAAGATAAACGTCTACAGCACGATATTTATTATTGTGATGTTTATTGCTGTGCCGTAACGTTTATCCATTGGATCGAATTTTCCATTTGCAATCACGATTTAATAAAATCAGGCATATGTGCTTTATTTAAGAGCCTCAACATGTACAACAAGATATTTTAATACATTTTAGACAAAAATATTAAGTACAATACCTTTGGTAACCTTTCCAGGATTAGATGTTTGAAGATGACACATTTTTACATTTGAAAGCTATTTTTATCCTGGCACATCGAAAATGCGGAATGAAAATATTGCGAAAAGAGAATTATTCGTATCAAGCATTTTACGTACACCCAATAAAAAGAAATATTGCGGAACTGAATGGAATTAATTATTTATTTTGTTATTTTTGTTTCTATATATGTGCTTTGTGTGGGTTGCATTATATGCATTATTAATATTATCACATTAACGTTTTGGGGTGTATTATTCTTTTTTATTATTGTTAAAAAAAATAATGATTGTCAGTACAGGTCATTACTTATTTTAAGACCTTCATTTATTTACTTTTTTAAAAATTATTATTTCCTTTAGTATTTAAATTTGTTTTTTATTATTATTACAGGCCATTGCTTACATGTGTTTCAAAGGTTTTTCTCTCTTTTAAAAAATCTTAGTTTAATTATCATTGCAGGACATTAGTTATTTTAAGGGTTTTATTTAATTATTTATTATTCATTATTTTTAGCTATAATTACTGGTTATTAGTTATTTTAGGGTTTTTATTCAATTTAATTAATCTTTTATAGCAAGTTCTGGGGAAAGGTGAATAGACACACAAAGAAATGGGGAAACAGACAATATGAAAGTTAAATTGGCCGTTGAAAATATTTTATACATGTAAATCTAAAATGTTATAATGATTTTCATTGACACATTCAAGTCTGAAAACAGTAACATCAGATGCCTCGTAGCGACAGTTGCCCTAGGCATGGGCCTCGATATACCTGACATAGACATTGTCGTCCATGATGGTGCCCCAAAATCGGTGTTGTCATACTAGCAGGAAGTTGGCAGATGTGCACGAGTTGGAAGGAGAGGTTATGCCATGACCGTATACGACCATTTTACTCTGTCCTTAAAAAACACAGAAAAAGATTTGCCAGAGCTTGTTCGGAATGCAAATCACGTTTGTATTCGTGCAAATGTGATGAATAAATTTGAAGGTGCCACCAGTGATGCTGGTGGTGATACACAATGTGGACAATGTGATATAAATGCTATTTGCAAATGCGCTAGATGCAAATGCTGTTCTACCTGCATTGCTCAATGTCCCTGCCAAGACCGAATTAAATTTGGAATTGAGAAATTTCTAAATTTTTAAATTACATTATGGATACGTGATAGTAAACGTCACCTGTGTCTTGCACATTTCAATAACAGGTGTGGAAAACGTTACGAGTTGCTACCAAAGCCTCGCAACCATGTGAAGTGGTATTGCACTGATGTGTTTCATCCATACTGTTGATGACAACTGCTGTTAGTGATAATTTATTCCTACTTACCTAATTTAGCATTAACTGTGTTGTTGAGGATTGCCTCGCAACCATATGAACATTTATTTAATAATTAATGTATAACTGTGACTTGGTGACAACTGCTGCTTGTGATAACTGCCTTGTACCTGTCTGCACATTGGCTAAACCGAAGTGTACATGGATTCCTACTTAACCATTTGAACATTAACTGTGTTGTTGAATGTAATTAGTTTATAAGTGTGACTTGGTGACCACTGCTGCTTGAGACAACTGCCTCGTACCAATGTGTGTTAAACACGGGTAAGCACGCTAAATTACGAATAATGCACATTAATTATGAATAATGCACATTAACAAGAAAACAACAAGAAACAAGCAAATGCGTGATCTCTTGCTACCCCGTTTCATCCCTCTATGTCTGTCTCCCCCCCCCCACTCTATGTATGTGTGTGTGTGTGTGTGTGTGTGTGTGTGTGTGTGTAAAGGAAACATTTATAAATGAAAAAAAACACGTTTTTATTTAGTTAATAATTAAATTAATTAATTAATTTTTTATTATTATTAAATCAATAATTTATTTATTATGTTATTTATTTATTATAATTACTAACATTATTCAGTAATTTATTATTATATTATTATTTATTAAGTATTAATTAATTAATTTTTTATTATATTATTTAGTTATTATTAATTAATTTATTATTTATTAATTGATTAAAAATGTATTATTCATTAATTAGTTTATTTATTTATTTATTTATTATTATCATTATTATTATTATTATTATTATTATTATTATTATTAAACGTGATATTCCATTAAATATCGTGGAAGAAACTCATGAACCCGAGACGAATAAAAAAAAAAAAATCCCGATTCCGCCAACAGTTTTCAATCACATTTTAAATATGCTCATAAAATGAAAATTGGATTTATGCAGGATTACTATTTGGACAAAATGTCTATTTATACATAAAACGTAACTCGGGAGGTTTTCTTTATACAGTAAGTGTTTATATTTGTTATTACATCTCATATTTCGCCACGAAATAATTAATTCCATGATTTTATCGATTCCGCCTGAAATCTGGGTTAAAGTGCACGCTTGTGTCGGCCATAGAAGTTGTAAACATCGCTGGTCCAATAAATGTCAAAATGTTAAAAAACGGACCGTAGATTTTACCTTGGTGAACTAGCACGCATTTTGCTTCAGAAGACGATTCATCGTTGGTCTTTTAAAAGTGAGTGCATCCAAATAAACAGAGAGTAGTAGCGTTTGAATATGCAAATAGGCTCTTGGTGAATCCCCCAAATTTCCGACAGGTACGTGGTCGTGATACTGCCGCAAATGGCTTTGATTAGCCAATCAAATTTTGCGTTATATGCAGAGTGAATTAGAATTACGATTACAACGTGTTTTAAATCAACGGTAAATCAAAGCACAAGAACATGAACGTTGTTCTTGTAAGGCCGGATAAATTAAAATGACTTTCTTTTTCTGACTTTTATAATCGATTCCCGATATGCCGCATATAAAGAGAATTGAAGTTGCGGCGACGACCCTCCACTTGTTTAAAACCGTAGCGTCTATATTTGTTTGGACGGGGATGCGTTAAAATTATTTGTTTTAAAAGAAGGGGGTGGGTGTGGTGGTGGTGGTGGTGGTGGAGCAGTAACATTCAAATACAAGGCGTAGTGGATATTATCAGTGTACCATAATTGTATGCACTAAAGGTTACAAAACTATAGCAGGATACAGGCGCGTGTGCAGGTATTTATGCAGGCAGGGGTTTATGTTGTGGCGAGCGAAGTTTACTGGTGTAGGGAGTCTAGTTATTTTGCAGCTGAATATATATATATATATATATATATATATATATATATATATATGTTTTTTTTTAAATGTGCTTAAGCAGGAGAAGGGGTGAACACGCGTCTGCAATAAAATTACAGCTGTACACATTTTTGTTCTGGTGTTTGTAGATCACAAAAGTAGTGGTGTATTCTTACATAGCTGCAATACCTGAACCAGCCGAGATATGGCACGTGTTCTATTTATGAAACCAAAGCCACACACGAAATAAATTAAAAGAAAAAAAAATCACAATTGACGTATACAGAGGGTGGGTTGGTGGAAGCCACGACCCCATACCATCTTTTTCCCCTGCACCGTATATACACACATATTTGTCTTGGTTCTGACTAGACCTAATAGAGCTGCATATGTTTGGCTGCCCCACCCCTCCACCCTTTATAAAATATTGGCCAATTAAGCCTGTACAATACAGTTTTTATAAAATCATGTGGTGTGGCAACAACTGTTGGGAATCAAACTTACCGGTAAACGTCTGGCCCCTGTGAGCATTTCATCAGGTCCCCCAGAATTAGTTATCCTATAGCACAAAATACACGCACAAAAGTTTAACTGTTCTAGAGGCACAGGCAGCTAAGTAAGAGTACTAAATATTATAAGACCACAAAACACACAATCCACACCTACAATAATAGTAATAAATATTTACAAACAAAATTTAATGTAGAAAAATGACAAAATTATATATTACACTTGTGTAACATGAGACTAAACCACAAATTGCAATTTGCACAGTTCGTTTAATATTTATTATGCGAATACTTAACATTAGCTTTTTTTTCTGAAATAGAGGTTCTTGACATATTACTCGCCATGCAGACTAGTAAACTAATTTATTTTAAAATATCTTTCTATGGCATTAACCTCCAAATCCAGCGATTAAACATTATCATTTGATGAGTCTTGGAAGTCTGAATTACTACTAAGCAGAAATATGTCAAATACAAGAACAATTAATAATATGTATAATATTAATAATATTACATTATATTAATTTGTTGATAGTGTCTAATATTGGCAGCAATTTCAACAACCCCACCCCAGTTTTTCTTTACATATCAATTGAAACTGTTTTATAATTTTTATCATTTTTTTCTTAATATCAACATGCAGTGTAAATGTTTTTATAGCTTGTCTTCAAAATTTACACACCTTAAGACACAAAATCCATTGGTTCAATTCCTGAAATATATATAAAAAAAAACAAATGTCAATTATTTTACATCCATTTGAAGAAGTATAACAGTTTGTAACTTTATCATGAGAAGATATAACATATATTTGTCTGTGCTTTGCTAAAATGTAGGTTATAAAATAATAATGAAAAACAAAATTATTGTATTAAAAAAAATCCTATTTATTAAGTAAAAGATTTAGAGTAAATTTAGTTTCAATATTTGATATTATATATATATATATATATAAATTTAGTTTCAATATTTGATATTGTATATATATATATATATGTATATATATATCTAATATAATATATGTTTAACTTACTCATATATCATACTTCATGTATATCTTTGGGTGCATACACTATACCTTTAAGACCACTTGAAAGAAGAAAAGTGCAGGCTTTCTTCTAGAAAATAATTTGATGGTTGGTAATAAAAACAAAACGGACTAGAAGTGGTCCCTACTAGGTGGTTATGCACTTGATCAATTGTACACAGCAGTTATTTTACTATCATCTACCTAAAGATATAAAATCATATAAATCATATAAAATAAAATAAAATATATCCATTAATGTTCAGTATTTTGAGTTACGTAATTTTACGCTCCGTACCCTCCGTACCCTATAGCAAAAACCACAAAGAGGAATATTCTAAGAATATCAAAGGGCTGATCAAAGATCACAAACATTTGAACATATGAATGGGATAACAAGAGGAACGTGAAACAAGACTTACCCATGAATGTCCAATTTTACTTTTGTTCTTTTGGTATGATGCTTCCTTGCAAATGTTAAGAGAAAAAATAATAACATCTGCAGATAATTGGTCTCTGGCTCTGCTAGACTCTCTTGGTGATAAAGTACTGAAAAGAAAGCAGAAACATACATGTAGTACCTGTTTAAATTACCATAGTAAACACAAATATCACTGGTGTGTAATAGTATACAATCAACAGGTGTAAATATGTCGCGGATTTGTATAGTCTACTGTACAAACCCGCTACATTTTTCCATAAGTAGCAAGTGATCTTTTATACGCACCATTCCACAGACAGGATTCCACATACCACGACCTTTGATATACCAGTCGTGGTGCACTGGCTGTAACAAGAAAGTAAAGTTTGTTTCATATAACGACGCCACTAGAGCACATTGATTTTTATTTTATCATCGGCTGTTGGACGTCAAACATATGGTAATTCTGACACTGTTTTAGAGGAAACCCGCTGTCTTTTACGACAGGCAGCAAGGGATCTTTTATTTGCGCTTTCCACAGGCAGGATAGCACAAACCATGGCCTTTGTTGAACCAGTTATGGATCACTGGTCGGTGTAAGTGGTTTACACCTACCCATTGAGCCTTGTGGAGCACTCACTCAGGGTTTGGAGTCGGTATCTGGATTAAAAATCCTATGCCTCGACTGGGATCCGAACTCAGTACCTACCAGCCTGTAGACCGATGACATAACCACGACGCCACCGAGGCCGGTGGCTGTAACAAGAAAGAGTCCAATGGACTCAACGACGGGGAGAGTTTTACAACTGGGCTATGTCCCACACCGCAAAACTAGCTAATATGTCAATGTTTACATTTCTTTGTATAATTCAGACACATTACTCAAGTAAAAATCAATTACATGTACATCCAAATAAAGAGTTAAAACTGTTTCAAGGAAAACAAAAACATGTAATAAGAAAAATGTGTTAAAATATTTTTAGTACTTTCGAGAGGTTAGTTTTCATTCTTAAAATTAAGAAATTAAAAAGAATAAATGTTAAATCAGATTTTATACCCAAATAAATTTAAATAATTATTTTAGTTATTATCTTTAAAAAACTAAACGTATAATTGATGTACAAACAAAAGTTTGTTAATAAATTGTTTGTGTTCATATTTTCGATTTTCTTTGAATTAATAAAATTTCAGATCAGA